>NW_027108991.1:487213-495742 GCF_000696795.3 Halyomorpha halys
TTTTTTTATACAGTTGTAAATATCAACAAATAAATAAAATAAAAAATAAAAAAAAGCGTAGTTCAATAGAGATTTTATAAAAAAAATGAAATTCGGAGGGAATATCATTATCTGTATGAATAAGTGGTAATAAGTCTATTACAAAAAAAATTTTGTATTTTTGGAGCCATCTATAACACATCTAATTAGCAAAAAACGTTCTGTTTACTATATTATTAAATAAATATATATTTACTGTTTAGATTGAAATGAATAAGATATGCAGTGACAAAGGTTGTGGTGTCACTGGAGAGACCTGTGCCCCGTGGCCAGTAGTGAACTCAACCTAAACGTGCCTTTGTAACCTTAATGAGTTTTGAGACCTTTCCAAATCTCTTTCCACTAGAGTGCCATTCCATTTTTTGATTTTTGGTCATCCTTAATTTTATTTTCTTGTCACGCTACATAGTTCAAAAGAAGACTAAATAAGAATAGCGAATTTACGTGGCGGTTCGCCCCACTTTGCAGGGACTCAAGTCTAAAAAAAAAATGCAAACAACTTAAATAATGTAAGAAAATAAATAAAATGGAATTAAACTAAGTTATGGCTAACAATAATTTAATAAACGTATGTAGAAAATTTATGTAAAAATGAACTGAGTAATTAAAGAAAATAAATATAGGATGTATAGTGAAATGTATAAATAAAAAAGAATTACAAAAAGTATAAGAAAAATAATAAATAAAAAACAATTACAAAAAAAGTATTAGATAAATAATAAATAAAAAAGAATTATAAAAACGTATTAGAAAAATAGTAAAAAAAAAGTAGATAAAATATAAATATCAAAATACAATGCACACTAAAGTACATACAATTAAGGAAAATGAGAATAAAATAAAAGCTAAGAGATGGTCCGGGGGGAGGAGGGGACCGGTCATCAGAAAAAACACAAATAAACAAAAGATTATTTATTTGTGCAAACGTTTCGACCTGATTTTAAGGTTTTCATCAGGGATGTAAAAACACAAAGAGATGACAACCATCATTTAGACAAACAAATGAAATTTAAACTAGTTGATTAATACCAACTAGTTTTTATTTTCATTTCATTGTTATGTATATTTCCATATTTGTTAGTCTATTATCTATTTTTTCTCCGAATGATGGATGTTATTTCTTTTTGTTTTTATAGCCCTGACGAAGACCTGAAAATCAGGTCGAAACGTTGGCACAAATAAATAATCTTTTGGTTTTTTTTTTTTGCTGACCTCACCCCCGACTATCTTCTCCTCTTATATATCTATATATACCTTCTTCAGCTCATTATATATTTAATATTCGAGTTATTTGACCGTACCCAGACCATCTTCTTTTTATTTAAAATCATTAAATATGACCACTTTAAATAAAACTGGTAATTGTATATAACGTTATCACTTATTCGAGACTGGTTTTCTCCTTTATATAAAATAAACTTGTTTACATTTATGTTTGTATTGTTTTATTTTTATTTATTTCATATCGTTGCTGATAAGTGAGTGATAATTTGTAATTAATAGTTTAAAAATTAAATGAAAAAATGACTAAATTGGTTAATATGACAAAGACCTGGACAGAATAGCCAGCAAAAAAACTTTAATAGATGGAATTGAGTTGTGAATTTACAGTGATGATTGTCCTTGAGGATGACCAAAACGTTGGACATATGAAATATTAATAAAGAGTATTTGAGAATTAAATGGATATAATTTATTTTATTTAAATCATTAATAATTCTTTTTTACCTCGAAACTGCATTTTGCATTTTTTTCATATTTATTTGGAAAACGAACAACAAATAGAGGTAGTTTAAAGACGATATTTATATTAAGTTCTGTGGTCAAACCTATGACGTTCCCTCATTGCAAAAAATTACTATTATGTTACATAATATTAACTAGATGTATAATTTAGTCAAATTCTTGATTGGTATTTATCTATTAAATTAATGAAATGGTATCCATATTAAGTCTCAACATTCTTTATTATTTCAATAGTGGATAGTGTAGTTTTAATCTAAAATTAAAGTTTTAAAAATTAATGAAGTTCTTAAAAAATAGTGTAATTTTGACTTAATTTGATGATCTGGGCAAAATAGCCTTTAAAACATTTTTTCAATTTTGATGTGAGGTGTGAATTTATATTTAAGATTGTTCTTGAGGTTCGCCGAATTGGCCGAAACGTTGGACTGTTGATATAATAAAGAATATTGAGACTTAATAAGGATACCATTTGATATTATTAAATAATTAACTTGATGATTTGCTATTTTTTAAAGACATTTATGATACATGTGCAGTGTGCATTTAAATTATTTATGCCTGTTTTAAAATTGACATCAATTTCTTTTTTTTCTTTATTATTTTCCTATTTTTTGTGTGTGTTTTTTTCTGTTTCTAATATTTGTGGATTTTAAATCATAACTAAGTTTGAATTTTATGCTGTGTTGGGCTAACTTTTTTGTGATTATATTTTTACAATTACCAATATGTTGCTCGATTCTAGTCTTTAATTTTTTGGTGGTTTCTCCTATATAAATTACCACTTTATATCTTGTTTTATATTTGATTTAACTCCATAATGATTCATAGCTCAAGTGAATTAGAAAAATAATAATAATGTTTTACATGGGTTCTAAATTACGGTCTACAACTTGATTTAAGAAAAAAGCGACGATAAAGTTGAAATAATTATCTTGAATCTAGTGGGACTTGAATCTGACCATTTTATGTTTTTAACATACTTAACATGATATAATATAAAATTATTAAAAATATTCCTTTAGGTGCACTTCATTGATCTGCCAAAGATCCTATGTTTGAGAAACAAAAAGTATGTTGAGTTTCTAGCAATTTGCTGGCTCAACAACACCTGACAACTCTTACAAAGTGCCGATATCCTTTCAAAGAGATAAAGAAAAGAAGTATAAGATAAATTTATTCATGGGAGGAGTTCCTTTTACATTTTTAGCTGATCCATAGACCAAAAGGTGAGGCTGTATTGCTGACGGGCAACCAACTCTAACCTGCCCTTTTGCCAAGTATCGTCTTTCAATTTAATCCTGGGCATCTGCACTGAATACATATCAGATTCCAACTTATCCTCTACTTAAATATTTTTCAAAGTATTTCCAGTACGTATTAGTACTACCTATTTTAAAAACCTGAAATGCGGTTTAAAAATGTGGATAAACTAACTAGAGAAAAACAACCTGAATTAATCGTAAGAAAAAAAATAATTTGATGCTATAGTTATTTTTTATATTTTAAGAATCGCAGCTGGCATATCTAAATAGAAGTGAAATCAAAAACCTAAGCTTGCGTATTTTGTTTGGTCCCTCTTAAAATCCGTTAACAAAAATTAATTAATTAGAAACAATAAATTTTCTAGCAATTTCTCTTGCCAGATTTTGTCTGAAAAGAAAGTGAACAGGTTGTATTACATAAGGTTCGATTTATATACATAGGTTTTCTACAATACAGTTTTATAAAATATACCTCAAAGTGACAAATTTAAATATTGAAAATCAGTATCGAATTAATAAATCTCAATACTATTAACATCAGTGATACAAATGTGTTTTTGTATTTTCAGAAATATTACAATAATATAACTGAACTTCTTTTTTATTCATTTATTTTTTTTTTTAGTTTAGTTGGATACTGTTAGAAATTACAAGCTGTCCTTATTGCTTCAGTTAATATTATTATTATTAAATAATAATAATAATAATATTAACTTATTAATTTTTTACACCATGTGAATTAGGACTAGTTTATACTTTTAGTAGGATATGTTGATTTACAGTCACTGAAATCAGCGCAAGTATTTTATTATTACTGAGACGAAAAAACATTCATATAACTGTTACTTGACAATTTTTTAATTACTATTAATATTTTTCAATTACTATTGGGGCATTGTTTGTGAAAAGTGCCCCCCTCATATCCGATTAGAAATTTATGATGCCATCTAGTGGCATATATAAGAAGTAGTAGGCTTGGGTAGCCATCTTGGTCTCTACAACAGCAAGAGAGTGTACTGTGTATCAAGAGCCACATCAGATCCGCAATTAACAATGAGTGAATAAATTATACCCCACTCAGGCAAAGGGACGGAGGCAGGATGAAAGAGGGAGAGAATATAATCGAAGAACAAGTCTTAAAGCAAAGAACAACCAACAAGTTACCTATGAATTCCATCATTTTATGGAACCCAATGTAATATTATGTAAAACAGAAGCAAAATTAATTAAACTAACCCCATTGTACAACTCTTTGGCTTATTCCCATGTATTCATTTGTCATTTAAATCATTTTCAAGAACAAATTGAATAATACAGTCATATTAAATTGAATAATGCAGTCCACTTCTTTATTCAAACCAGCTATACCAGCATATAACAATTAATTAGGGTAATATCCCCCAACTTTTACTCCGAGGAATGCCTAAATTCAACAATTACTATATTTTTGTTTATTACGTTATAACGTTAAAAATTTAGTACGGTGTGCGTATCACACAACTTACTAACCTACTTACGTCTCCAATTTTTGTGTGGGTCAATGAGCTCTTGTTGAAGTTATCGCTGTTTTTGTGATTTCCGACAATAAAAAAAAATTAAGACCAGAGAAGACGAAAGCTATGAACAATTTTTTTTATTTTTCTGTTGTTATAAAAGTTCGAATTTTAGGGTTTCACATAATGAGAATAACAAATACAAATTTTGTTTCGGCCAACAAAAAACAATTGAACAAAAGATGACGAATCAAATACGATCGGGAAAAATCTTGTCTCTTCATTTCCTGTTAAAATAGTATTTATCTGTTTTCCTTGTTTCTTCTTTAGTTATTCATATTGTATATAATTTATGTTACATTTTTTGATTATATTCATTTTATTTATTTTCCTGTTTATATCATATAGAGATATTATTTATTTACTTTTATTTTATTTATTGTATATAATTTATTTTACATTATTTGATTATGTTAATTTTATTTATTTATTTTTCTATTTATATCATACAGAGATTTCATTTATTTACTTTTATTTTATTTATTTGTTCACTGTTTTAATTTTTGGTATGAACGTATTCAATTACCAATGTTATTCAACTACTAGTTTTGTGACAGATTTTAATAATTATCAATAAATAAAGTAATTGTCTAATTATGTAGTTATTCATGAAATTATTTATAAATTTTGTAATTACACATTATATATTATTTCTAGATTAGATTAGATTAGATTTTTATTCAGGGCGATCAACATCTAGGTTATTACACCCTTTTTACTACATCTATCTTCTGGACTTATAGTTGAATGTAGACTATTTCCTTTTTACACTGGTCGGTATTGGTGGATTATATTTTAGTATGAAGTTGTGTTTCTTTGAGAAATTTTATTATTAAATTTATTATTATCCGGCCATCTTCAGGGACAATCTACTCAATACCACTTTGAAAACATATAATTTAACAACTCTAAACTTCATGCAGGCTATTATGCTCAGGTCAAAAATATCAATATCTAATTAGTCAATTATCAATTAAAACAAAGTCAATTTATTTATCTGCAGACACTATTCCTTAAATCATTGTTGTGATAAAAGTTTTTTCAAATAAACAAAATTGAATGCGCTTATTGCGTCTATTGCAAAGGAGGGACAGACAGGCACAAAAACGTTTTTCAGAAACTTTTTTTTTTTTAATAATATGCTGAATAGTGTTAGATAGCTTCATCTGCTACATCAGAAGAAATTAATGAAATATAAATCATAACTGGACGTAAGATATCATCTTCAGTCGGATATATATTAATGAAATGAAACTAGAAACAAATTGTCTTTTAGACAGAGGTACTTAATAAAGAAGCTGACGAACAAACTGTATTTATATAAACTAAATTCACCCCATATGTATTTTTTAATCGGTTCTAGTCATTTAATGAAATGGAAGGCTAATATTATATAATAACAATTGCATACCGACTTTTACACCAAGGAATTGTGATTATTATGATATAAAGGACATTAAATGTATGCAAATAAAAGAGGAAAAGACTAAATATAATACCTTCAGAAACAAAAGCATTTATTTACAGACAGAAAAAAAAAAATCGCGATATACAGAAGAATTGGTCACAGAGCTAGGATTCGATTATAAGGTAGAAACAGGACGGCAAACCTTGGCGCTTAACAGTGTAGAAAGTTTATGGTTTATTTTTATCAACAATGTACCTTTGTGTTTACTAAAAAAATTTTTTTTTTATCTTATCCTATTTGAGCTTTTATGTCTGAAAATACGTAGGGTCCAAAAATTTAATTTATTAAATTCATCTTCTGGAGGTTAAAAACAACGACAAATCGGGGTTTCATATATCAATATTTCCGTCAGTAACAAAAACTGATATAAAACATGTCGAAATCATTAATAAAAAAGGAAAAAGCCAACCATAACAAAAATTGTATTCCATTTTGCTTTAATTATGATTGACATGTATATTTTAGTTAATCTTCATTATTTAAGTGTTGTTAGTTTTTTTTTAAGATACTGTCAAATACTTTGGTTTTTTAATGACCAATATAATTAATATCTAAGTAATTTAATCAATATCACGCGAGGACTTAGACCGACATTATGTCGCCCATATAATAATAATAATAATAAATAATTTTTTAATCACTTCTGCTTTGCATACTCATTCTTTTGCCATATAGATTGTAGTGCTAAATAATTATGAGAGATAGTTGAGCGTGGATGAATTATTTGAGGAGAAGAAAATTGGGGGGCGCGGTCAAAACATTTTTACCGCACCCCCCCACCATTTCTCTTCATATAGTGCTATATAATTCTAATTCCATGTAATAATAGTACAAGAGCCAGGAAGAAAAAAGGCAGTTATTTCATCCCACTTTTCGGTGACTTTAATAAAAACTATGTATAATTAATAGTCAAAATTGATGAGTCTGCCAGGCATAAGTAAGGGGAATAAAAACTGGTGGCTGTTTCAAAACGTTAACTATTTTGTCAAATATAATGAAAATTACTACTCATACAAAGATAAATGTTGTAAACTGTTTTATAGTAAATTTAACTAGCTTTAATTTGAGTGCTGGCAAGCAACTGTATGCCAAACAGTTCCTAAGATATAATTTTTCATAAATCAAACTTATTGTCCGATCAACTATAAGTCAATATACTTTAGCAAATATCATGAAAACTACTATTCCTACGAAGATAAACGTTATAAACTATAATGTAGTCCATTAAACTAGCTTTAATTTGAGTGCTAATAGACATCTGAACGTCAAATGGTTTTTGAGATTAAGATTTTTCATAATTAATTCACTTACTACTGATATTTCAGTACATTTTTTTTATGAAATGCTGCTTTTTAAAAGCTATATCTCAAATACTATTGAGCGTAAATAGCTCTACTAAGGCTCATATTTTAGCAAATTTACTCTACTTTAAATTATTTTCACTTAGGTTTTCTAGTGTTGTTGGTAGTTTAAAAGATATTGTAATATACTCAAATATTCCGAATGAAAATTTTTTTTTTTTACGTTTGGAAAGAACCGCCATTTATTACTCCCCCTACCTATATTTGGCAGACTCATCAATTTTGACTAGTAATTATACATAGATTTCATTAAAGTAATCAAAAATTGGGATAAAAGAACTGCGTTTTTTCTCCTCTTTGGCTCTTTTACTATAAGTTAAACCAGGCTATGATTTGATTAAAGGATAGACGTAATACAGAATTTAGAATATCAAAATGCTAAATGTGTTTTTTTTTAAATATTCCTGATTAACACGAATAATAATATAACTAAAAGGATGTAATAATGCTACTGAAACTTGGATCAATTGGTTACATTAGAAAGGATTTAGTTGTTCGAAAAGAAATTGGAAGTTGTTAAGTATTCAACCGGGACCTCAGAGCATAAACTGCTACTTATAAAAGCAAATCGGACCCGGCGTGCTATCCACTTTGCAAGTGAGAGCCCTTTTTAAGAAACTAGACTCAACAGATCAATTAGTTTAACTGCGGGGGGTCACGGACTAATCTAAATAATACTATAAAAGTTTAAATCGAGAATGAATACATTTATTCTTTCTCATAAAGAGTGTAAGGGTCAGTCATAATCTAATGCACTAGTAATGTCCTATCTATAATAGAGCTCAATTAATTTTTGAAATGTAGAAGAAAAATACAAAAAAAAAAAAAAAAAAAATACTTCTTCTATTTCAGACAATGACATTATTTCTTAAGAAAGTTATATCATATCATTTCTACAGAATAAATATCAGGACTTTTTTAAAAATTAATTTACTGACATTTACAACTGTACTATTATATACAGTAATAACATAATAATACATCTAGTAAATTTGAAGTAAGATCATAATTGGAAACTATCTATAATAAAATGATCCCCAAACCCCAAAGGCCGCCAGAATACCCATCCTCTTACCGTCCCATCTCTCTATTACCGATCA
>NW_027108991.1:496877-499574 GCF_000696795.3 Halyomorpha halys
GTAGTTTCTCTACATCCTGTATCATATCATTATGTCATTATGATCAAATTTACTGGTTGTATTTTTTTATACAGTTGTAAATATCAATAAATAAATAAAATATAAAAAAAAAAAAAAGATCATAATAGTATGATACAGACATGTAGAGAAACTACCCATTAGTAGCACTCTAAAAACTGGAAGGATTGATATCTGGTTCGGGCTAGATCGGTTACATATCGAACATTAAGGTCTTTATGGATGATTTTATTTTTGACAACGTAAGGAGCATTGAGGATTTTACGATGGATTTTGCATTTTGAATATTGGATACGAGAAGAATTCGAAGGTTTAGTGGACCCCCAAAGCTCAACTCCGTATGTCTAGATTGGCCTTATTATAATCATGTAGATCAGTATTTTGTAATGAATTGGAAGTGTAGACTGCCCGTCTAGTAAGTGCTGTAATAGTCGGAATCGACGTGCTCTTTCCTATCTTTTCAGTCTTGTTTGAGGATTCCAAGTTAGTCGATTGTCCAAATGTAATATTAGGGTTTAAATTATATATCTGTAATTCATGAATGTTAAAACAAGTAATTGCAGTAGTATAAATGTCTGAAGTTGGAACTTTTTGCCAACAATCTATGATTAAAAAAATTGTTTTCAACCATAAACCAAAGCGGTCAACGAGCATTGGGCTGATGGTATGAAAACTATGATGCAACCATATGATTTGTCATTTTACCATGCAGCGGTTGCAAGAGGGGTTGTGAGGAGGTTTCTTGAGTCTGCAGTGGTGCCAGTGCGAATCCGTGCCCTTGAAGAATGACAATTTGACCCTTCCACTTTGAATAAGTTGGTTTTCTGTAGGATAAATTCCGTATGTCATTAATGACCAAGTGGGAGTAAAAAAAAAATAGTTGCTAAATAAAATATAATCTAAAGGTTTTGATCTGTCTGTTTTTCTTCATTTTGGTAAGTAGTAAAAAGTTGCCTTCCAAATTTTACCCTGTCATCTCTAACATTATGAAAATTTTAGAATATAGAAGCTAACAGTGAAAAAATGTCGAAAGAATACTGGAAATGAAAATGCTAAAGAAAATAATAATTTATATATATTTTTATTATCTTGTTCGAAACTGGTAGTTTTATTAATAATAATAAAAATAAATATTATAAATAAAATAATATTGCTAGTCAAAGAATTGAGTAGTTGGCAAGCCATTGTATAAATTTCATTTTTGCAATTAAATAATATTGAGGTCGATAATAATATTTTTTGAATATGATTTCTGTCAGAAGTATATTCTTTTTTTCAAATTATTATTTTAAGACATCAACCACTTCGGGGGACATCATTTCCTTAATATTCGAAGTTTTTGTTAGTCCTTATTACCTTAATTTCCGAACTGGAATGTATAACTATTGAAAAATGGGAACTTGTGGTAAAACTTTATGGTAAAGTTTTGAGTGATTCAGAAATTCAGTTTATTTAAAGCCTCTTTATTATCCTGCAAAATTGAATGGAGGTCTGCTGGTAAGATTTGTTTGCTTGGCATTCAGTTAAGATGTTTTCTCCAGTAAGTCGCGTTCCGCAAATCTTGCATAAGGTAACCCTGGGTCAGGCGCGACCTATTCGAAGGCGCGTCAAAATCCAAGAAGAAACATCACTTCTGATTTCCCCTAATTTATTCTTAGTAACATTTGCCCTGCTTAATGAAGGCAATGAAGTCTACAAATGTCACTCCGCCTTATGGAATTCCTTCAGAAATCGCGACCTTTACTGCCCGATCAGCCAGTTCGGTACCGCCTATTCCGCAATCCCCAGGGACCCGTTTTTGTTGGTGGAATTTAAAAATAATGAATAATTGATCTTTTGATTTAGTGGGTTCGTTAAAAAAATATTTTTTAAACTGAATAGGATTGACAATGAATCAACTGTACACATGACCTGTATCTTTTTTGTGGGATAAAATTATAATTGAATTATATTCTTTAAATATGAATTATAACATTATGATATTATTTTGAATAAAAAATTAAACTATAAATATTCCCTTAGACTTCTTGGTCAGGTACTGGTGTACTTTATCCGAGGTTATATTTAGCACCTTGCAGGGTCATTAGCTGGAGTTACGGGTTGAATAAGTGTTAGTGCACAAAAGGTCTCCTGCTTCAACATTAGCTACCCCATTCGGTAATGGAATGGGGATACTCCACGTGTTTATATAATATTTGAATAAAGTACGCTTAAATAAATAATTATGCGCTTAAAAATAATATATAACTTGTTTACATAAATTTAGCTGAAATTATATAGTCGGTATTATGTAAAAATGATCTTGTCCTAAATTTGAGAAGATCATTGAATATAATAAGGGTAATTATGAATTTTTGTTAAATGTAAAATGTTTTACCATGTTAAATGTTATAAGTATAGTATTGTGAGCAGCCCTATTCATATTAATAAATATGATATATATAAATAAATCATATTAAATGAAAGAAATGATATTCTCCAGAGCTATCAATGCGGATTTCATAGAGGGAGGTCCACTATCGACCACTTAGTTCAACTCTATGTGGACGATCTAGTGATTATGTGCCACTCAAAGAATATACACCAAATAAAAATCAAATTACAAGAAGCTCTTAATCGATTAAAAAACAGGTCAAATAGCTCAGGTCTTACCTTCTCAACCGAAAAAACTAAATGTCT
>NW_027108991.1:501689-503639 GCF_000696795.3 Halyomorpha halys
AACTATGAGCAAGTAATCTAACACGACAACAAACAAAATGGTGACGAGCTCAGGTGGTCTTTTGCAAGAGTCGTTCTCCATTTAACAGACTCTCAACCATGTTATATGTTGTATCGTTTTAACATAGTAAAAAATGGAAATATTTCTCCATTTAACATGCTTTAATAGATTAAACTAAAGATCATGAATACCTCTAATATAAAACTTGTCTTTATTTGCTTATCTCATATTATATTAAATATATACACAATACATGGTTAAAAACCGTCTGTCAGGGGAATTATAGTTTGACGTACTGTTTTTATACCGTTATTGAAATTAAACTCTGTTAAAAATATTCTATAGTTCAACGCATATACTTGTTTATTTTGTTTAAAATATTGACATTTTTTTCTGTGAATATATATTCACCTAAATATTTTTTCCTACATGGATTTAAAACTCAACTCCTGCCTACTAAATGAAGGAGGGAGGTTAGCCTTACTATCACACACAAAACGTCCATGAATCAAAGTCAACAGTCAAAATTAAAAAGTTCAATTCTTGTCTTAATCAATGTTGAAATTAATTTAACAGGGTTTACATCATTTATATATTTAGCATTAAAGTTATTTTTTAAAATTTATTTTCATTATTATTATAAATTAATTATTTTTTATTTTATTGTTTTATAATACATTTACTTTTTCTTGTACATAGTTTGATTTTTATCCTTCTGTTTATATATAATTAAAGAGATTTTATTTATTTCATGTAATTTTTTTTAAATTTATTTATTTATATTATTTGTCATTTATTTATGTTTTTTAGTTTAGTATGAATGTGATCAGTTATCACTATTAACTATTTCCCAACATCATTGTGGAAGATTGTAATACTGATCAATAAATAAAGTATTGTAATAAAAACAATAATTATTATAAATAAAAAAAAATAACCAAACAGTTTCATCCTGCTTTATTAAAACATATTGCAAGTCCAACGTTTCGGCCTAATTATAATAATTTGAATTATACTACCAACCCCCTTTTAAAAATTATGCAACTGTTTATTTAATTATACTCGTTGCTCAAATTGTTCATCTAAAATTTGTGTATATTCTGTATTTTTTATGATCTATTTTTATTATTCTACCTTATATGCAAAATAAAATATTACATGGCGATCACCAAAAATCTTTTTTATATAATAGAGAGATTTATTACTAAAATATAATAATTTACTCATTACATATTAATAATACATATCTAGTTATATATAAACAATGTTATTATTTGCTGATCATATTAATGAATTACTTGTTTCGAGATGGTAAAAAAAATTAACAGCTATGGTTAAAAATATAAATTTTAATTAAAAATAGATCTTGGCTTATTTCTTCACTCTGGTGAATGATAAAGCTGTTTGCCTTTATACTTGGATTCAATATCCGTCTTGAAGGAATATATTAAAGAATATTCTGAGACAAAACATTAGAAAAATTATAAAAAACAACCAAGGCCAAAGGAGGGATCAACTGAACAAAATATTAAGAAAACTTTATAATATTAAAATGTATTAAAAGCTTTTTTTAAAATCAGATTTGGCAGTGAAAGTTAGTTAAACTAATAGTCCAATTTTAGACGGAAATATAAAGCCATTTGCTGATAATGGGATATTTAACTCATGTAGCAGAAATAGATTTTTCTAATGAAAAGAACAATATTTCAAAAATTACTCAATTCGTCGGACTTCACAATCGGAATTATAAATGTAGCGAAACCATAAATTAACTTAAGATACGAAAACATTAATTCAACAATAGTAGAATACATTTGAATTGTGTTCCTTGGCACTTGAATTTGTGCATCGGTGTAACATCGTAACTAGCTATATTTATATGAAAAACGTATTTGGTGCTTAATATAATTGAGAATCTAGGTCCATTGATTCATATGAAACTAATTTAAA
>NW_027108991.1:504115-504895 GCF_000696795.3 Halyomorpha halys
TATGTACTAAAATCGATGTTGGGATACTTAAAGCCGGCACGATCAAAATTAAAACTACGAATAGGGAAATCTCGAGTAAACTTTATACAAATCCGTTGCACCAGAAAAGGTAACTGTCAAATCTTGTGGAAAACGTTACCGACTAATGATAGCCGGTTAGGCAATAGCCGGTTCATAGCAAATCTACGTTTAAGTAGTTTGCTATATAAGGAACCTACCATAGTTCCAGTTAGATCTGTTATCAAGCAGTTTTTTTTTTATAATATTGTTTTGTTCTTGTGAATGAAATTTGAAATCAATTGAAAAACTGATTTCATTATTTGTCCTAATAAATTATGATTCACTGATTAAAAATTGCTATAGTTTTATGGTAACTAGGACATGATAAATGTTACTTACCTTAGCTGACCCTGCGTAATGGAAAGAAAAAACGTAATAACTATGAAGTTTAATCAATATTTAATTTTATTTTTGAGAACACTAGCGCCATCTACCGACTATTCTCTTAGTTTCAGGTAACCTTAGTAAACCCGAAACAGGTCAACAAGTTACCGGAGTTTTACTGAATTCATGAACAAATCTTAGTTTTACCAGAGATTGGTGCAACTGCTGCTTAACAAGTTGGCATATGTCCATCCAGTAAGTAAAAGTAAGACAAAAATAAGACAGTAATAAATACTATTAATTATTAAATAAATCAAAACTTGTATCCTTTTTTGTCTCAACACTTTTTATTTTTCACCAGTCCAACGTTTCGGCCATTTTAGCCATCTTCAATTA
>NW_027108991.1:505135-581560 GCF_000696795.3 Halyomorpha halys
TAACTCTAAATTTAATGTGAGGAAGAAATTATAATTGCAGATGTCCTTGAGGATGGCTAAAATGGCCGAAACGTTGGACTGGTGAAAAATAAAAAGTGTTGAGACAAAAAAGGATACAGGTTTTGATTTATTTAATAAATAATTACCTTGTCTCAAGAAATTAAAATAATATAATTAAATTTTGGCTTAATCTCAAAAAACTTTAAACATAATAATTAATTTCTAAATTATTAAATTGAAATTCAATGTGCATATATATAGTATTTCAAATAATTGTTTATTGGGGCATTATTTTTATTTTATAATATATGGGTAAAAAGGGTAATGAGTAAAAATTTCCAAAAGAGTTCATTTGAAGGAAAAAGAAAAAGATAATAAAAAGGGATATTTCTTCCAGAAAAGTATTAGTAAAAACCCTTTTGAATATCAACTGAAACTTTGATTTATAATTTTTTATTTATTTATTAATTTAATGTAATTTACAACTGTACAAATAATAAATACAATAAGTAAATCTGTGGAATGTTTCATTTAACATGAAAATACTGATCTACATGAATATTATAAGGCCTATCTGGACATACGGAGTGGAGCTTTGGGGCTCCACTAAACCATCAAATTCCTCTAGAATCCAATCCTTACTGTCCAAAATCCTTACTTTGTCACAAATCAAGACATCCATCAGGACCTCAATGTTCCATATGTTGCTGATTTGGCCAGAACCAGATACCGTTCCTTCCATAACGTAAACTTCCCAACCATCCAAATCCACTTGTTTCTAACCTGGCTTTTCCTTCATTACCTAATAATACTCCTAGGGGTCTGAAAAGAAGATGGCCTCGAGAACTTCTCCTCTAGAAATGTTATTGGAGTTCTATCAGTGGGTAGATTCTCCACATGTTTGTATCATGTCACTATGTCACCTACAGCAAATTTAATTGTGGTGTATATGTTTATACAGTTGTAATTAACAATAAATAAATTATTAAAAAAAAACAAAAAAAAAACTTGAAAATATTGGGAAGGAACAACCCGTTGGTGGTACTTCAAGCATAAATTTAAATTAGGAGGTTCCGTGGCCATCTCCTTTTCAGACGCCTGGGAGGATTATCAGGGATTCTTAAGGATGAAAGATTAATTAATGGGTTAAGATGGGTAAGGATTTTGGAATGAAAAGACGCATTTTGGGCCAAATCAGCAATGAATGGGATGTTGAGGTTAATTTATAATTTAAATATAAAATTAAACATATTGACTTAAATAATTTTCTAAATTAATTTAAAAAAAAAATCTATAAGAGGATGAGAGCTTAAATCGAGGAAAGAGCCTAATAGCATTGAGGCATAAGTTGCGGTTATTTCTATCGCGAAGGCAGTAATTAAAGCATCCCCATTTTCTTTGAGTATCTTATCGCCTTCCTTCCCCAGGGTCCTCAGCTCTCAGGAATATCGGAATAATTCTGAAACTGAAACCTATTTCATCTCCTCAACTATCAGAATATCAGCTCAAGAGGAACCAGAGCTTAAGGAAAAGAAGCTGGATGTGCTAGTTCTGACCTCTGTCAGGCAAATCCGCAGGTACTGCCAATGTATATTAAAAGTTTACAACACCGTTGTAACTCATTGCGATTGAGTTATTTTTCAAATGGAGTTATTTTACCTTCTGTTTAATTCTGCATTGTGAACAGGCCATCTAATTGCTACCCATAAAATACAAGCTCAATAGTATTAGTTTATACTTTACAATGAAACAGAGCTCTGGATGTGAGGATATTAACCTGAAGGTTTCTTAGCTGTAGGACGGTTTGGTCCATTACTGAAAAATAATGAACGTGGACATATCCAAATAAGCTTCCCGTTCACATGAAAGACTTTATCAACATCGATTAATGTGCATTTCCAATGACTGGCAGGCAATCATTGGATCAGATGGCCGTACTTACCAAGGACCAATGGTTTTGAACAATTAGATTGATACCCGAGCGATTTGCAATGACAGATCGATTTATAATGTAGGATCCGATTCGGAATGGCTCTTGATAATGTATGACGACCATTATGATCCAAAGCAGGACATCATTGCCCGCAGCCGATGGAAAGAATCCAGGACGCGGTTGGGATCCGACCAAAATCTAAGCGGTGCATAATTTTAGGCTTATCAGAAAATAAAATTAATGATAATTAATTAATTTTGACTGTGGTTTAATGTTAATGATGATGGTGGTGTTAATTATGTGGACAGATGTGGACTTACTCCATGCTTTAATGCTTTCTGTTAGTGCCTTCCATTTCCTCTCGTCTATTCTCAACTCGGCTACCGCAGGGCTCTTCGATGGTGTCCTTACTCAATCATAATCATTAGCAAAAAGAGGTAGACAAAAAAAATTCTAATTCTAAATTCATTATAGAAATTAAAATTCTAATTATATTAACCTATATTGTTATATTAGTTTTCTTTATTCCGCATTTAAAAAAAAAATCTATAAGAAAACCGTTATTCTTTAATATAAATTTTATTCAAATTGCTTGACAATTCTTTTAATTATGCATAATTAAGTATACCTGTTTTTACTAACTAGAAGATCATATTAATCCATCTCCTACGTAGGAAAAAAAATATTAATTGGAACTATGTTTAATAATATTCTACTGTAATTTTCAATGCCTCCTGTGTTATTTTGAAACCTTTATATTGCAATGTCTGTTCCATTAGATGATGAACTTTTTGTGAAATACGAGATGATTTTTTTTTTTTTTTTTTTTTTTTTTAATTTCTGTAAATTTGCAAATATTTTAATAAAATGTAAAATTTATAATTTTCAGATGTTATAACTCCAACTCATCTTCTTCGAGTGACTGAATATTGAAAACTTTTTAGAAGAATTTTAACGTTTCATCGAATAGTAAAAATGTTTCTTTTCATTTTTTTCTGATATAAAATAGATTAATTTAATTGTCAGCCATCTTATTGAATCAGTTGGTGAACATTTTTGAGTAGCATAACAAAATATATAGTATTATTTTATTTTTTATACTTATATTTTATTTTATATATTTTATATTATTTATACAAAGATAATTTGTGTTTTTTAATTGTTTTTGGATTTTCAGCATTACAATTAATTTCATTAATTTAACCACTAAATTCAAAATTAATTAGTCGAAAACTGGAAGACTGTATATCAGTGATCCTAACCGTTTGTTGCGGGAATGCATGTTATTGCAATAATTTATTGTTAAATAAATAAATCAGTACCGCTGCAGCCCTTAATGGGTCCTGACCCCTGGGTGCAGTACGTTGTAAGGAGGCGATTTGGTAAGAATCAAGCTATACTGCCAGATTTTCCCTTAATTAGGAGTGTCCACTTTTTAAGGATGGGTGGATCCCGGAGGGCTCCTAAAACCACAGGGTTGACTCAGAGCTACAGTAACAGAACAAATTTGTTGTTAGAACTACCATATTAATTATTTTTCGTGATGATTCATTGTTGCCTGAGTGTTTTTAACAAGTTAGGAAAGTTGATGTGAGCCGCTTTTGCTTCGATTTCGGGCTTATCGGCCCGCAGACCTCTATGGATTGGAAACTACTGCTCTATAAAATATGCAAATACGCTTATATTACTAATATGAGAAGATGATTAGGGGTGTGGTCAGTGAAGAATGCAAATAAGCAAAAACCTTTTTATTAGTGCCAACGTTTCGGACAGAATTTCGGGTCTTCATCAGGGCTAAAAAAAGAAATAATATAACAACGGAATGGATAATACAATGGAAGTACAGAATAACAAGAAACATAAGAACAAAATAGGCAATATTGGTCCATAAAAGTATTGAACAAAATGTGTATTGTAATATTATAAGAGTATTGAAACTGTATATAATAATGCACAGGGAATGTAGTAATATTAAAATCAAGAATACAAGAAGAAAATAATATACATGCGAAAATGATAATATGATATGATGATAATTCTTTTTCCATTCTTAATTTTAATATAAGTGATGCGGCGAGAGGGATGCGCTGGGAACTTTTGAGCTCGGCTCTACCCCTCACACGTGGGGGGATAGAGTGGGCTCAGGGATCCTCAGGTCGATTGTGTAAATATTGTATATTAGAGTGTAAATATGACTAGAGATTATATTATTTTATCATTATGTTATGTTATTTATTTATTTTTCATACAGATAGTTTGATTATGTTCATTTTGTTTATTCTTTTGTTTGTATATATTTTAAGAGACTTTTTTATTTATCTTATTTATTTATTTATATTTTTTTTTCATTCATTTATTTATTTTATTTTATTTTAGTATGTATGAGATCATTCATCACTATTACTTATTGCCCACAACTGTGTGGTAGATTTTAATATCTATCAATAAATAAAAAGTGTTATTTAAAAACTAAAATTTAATATTACTATATTCCCCTTATATTATTAGATACTTTTCTTATATTATTATATCATAAATAGGTTTCAATATTCATATAATATTACCCAATGCATTTTCTTCAATATCATATGTTATCTTCGTATGTTTCTTCTTCTTTTGTACTTCCGTCTAATCATTATGGTTATTATGCCCTGTTTTCTATCATAGCCCAAATTAAAGTCTGAAATAATGCCCAAAACGTTGGCATTAATAAATAAGATTTTACTCATATGATTTCTTCATCTTCTCATGTATAATCCATGATTAGCTATCAGCACATCATTATGATATGACAAATGTTTATTATTTTAATTATTCATTAGTATAATACAGACATTATATGATTTATTTTGGGTTAATTATATAATTTTATTTGCCGCGATGATCATATGAGTGGCTGGACATCCCAAGACTTCTGTTTTGTCAAATGTTTCTTAAGGCTCTGATACTCTTGTACAATTCTCACTTCTGCTTGAGATAAATCAGGCAAATTTTCAATATCAACATTGACTTCGGTGATAAATTAAGTAAAATATTTCTTCAAAGTAGACAAGAACATTGTAGTTTGATAAGATAAAGCAAATATTAATTATTAAACAAATTACAAGAATACTCCAACACCTTCAAGCGTGCTCCGTTTGAGGGCGTTGAAGTATTCCAGAGCTGAAGACGGCGCCTCCCGTCTTGTGTTGCCCGGTCATTGTATAGCCCAAGACAAATGACCACGGGGACCTAGTTTTTGTTTTTGTCCTTCTCTTTTAAAGTGGACCGTCTTGGATTTCGTTCATTAATATCAGGCGGGCTCGTGCATGCTGCGAATTTGAGTGGGAATTGCAACATGTTGCTTAGGTTCCAATCCATCAATATCTTGACAATAATTTGCAAAGCTTCATGTCTCGACTTTTCGACTTGTTTCACCTTCAGCTTTACAGTGAAAATGTAATTCAAATATCTAAAAAACTTGGAAAAACAATTTTTTTTAATATCTTTATTTTATTATATTATATGATACATTCAGTAAATTTGATCTTAGTTAAAATGGAGTGTCACAGACGTGTAGAGAAACTACCCATTGGTAGCACTCTAAAAACATTTTTACAACATAAGGTCTCGAGGTCCGGAATTGAAGAGGATGCAAGGTTAGAAACTAGAGGGAAGAGTGGTTAGGGAGTTTATAATGGAAGGAGTGATATCTGGTTCGGGCTAGATAGATTACATAGGGAACATTATGGTCTTTATGTATGATTTTATTTGTGACAAAGTAAGAAGCAAAGAGGATTTTACGAAGGATTTTGGATTGTAAGGATTGAATACGAGAGGAATTCGAAGGTGTAGTGGAGCCCCAAAGCTCAACTCGGAAATACAAATTAATTTAATAAAAATCTATTTTAAAAAAAAATAGATACGTACCCTTCGTAAAATAGAATTAGTGCTTCGTACATATATAATACTTGAAATTTATTATATATACTTCACTGAGTCTTGTCCCTTCGATTGCCTTGTGGCATTAAAAGGTGGTGATATCCAGTCCAGCTTAGGTAGTATAGTCTAGCTACAGCCTGAGGCTATGTCATGGAATTAATGGAACGTGGAGGGACCGTACCGCTGGTAACGGAATCCAAAACATTTCAATCAAAATTCAATTTATTACATAAAAAAAAATTATTATGCCGGAATCTCGAGTAGATACACCAATTTCTTATTGAAAATTTTAATTTATAACATTTATTTAATAGGGAAAATTTAAGGTTTTGAAATAAACTAATATATTTTCAATTTATTATGCCGAAGACATCTTAATTTATGATTAACAATGACATTATTTAATATAATACTCCTGATTTGTTTAATTTATATAAATGCTATAATATTTTATTAATAAAAATCTAAATCGATCAACATGTAAGGAGCATTGAAGACAACAAAAACATTGTAAGAGAAAATAAAACATTAAAATAAAAATTATTTAAAGCATTTTTTAATTCTTCTATATTTTAACTTACTCTTTAAAATGGTTTAATTCTATTTCGAATGTAACTTTGAGATAGTTAGCCTGTCTGAGAAACTGATAATTTAATATAAAAAATACTCTAATATTCTACATATTTATTTATATATTGAAATTCATATTAGGGTTAATAATAAATCTCTTCACTCACTCTTAATTCTTTGATACCATGCCATGGTCTATCACAAATATTGGAATTGTCTTCATATCTGTTTGTAATACAAATCTACTCTTTAATTTTGACCATGGTAAAATCTTATATTTTTGACCTTAATAACGAGAAGAATTTTTTTTCTGTTTAATTATTTTTTTAAGAAAACTATTTCATTAATAATTACTGTAGCTAATAAATAATATATGATAATATTTCAATATAATTTTATTCTCCGCAAAATATTTTAAACTTGTACCCAACATCAACTTAGTTATGATTTTTCTTTCGGGAAATATATTTTTCTTTTATCCTAAAATCGGCCTCAGTTTTACGGGGATGTAAAAATCAAAATTAGCGAAATAGTATTGTTCCTTAGAAATGACTCTATCATGAGTGTGACATAGCAGATACATATTTTTTTTACCTATACAATCATATTGGTAGCTTATTGCAATGTACAACTGGTCATAAAGGAAAAAAAATGGAAAAAGATAAAATGCTGTGATTTTTTAAATCTTCTTCAATCGTTTATAAGACTTCAAATTAAATTTTTGAATGATGAAATCACTCGCATCTATATCGTAATTTAAACATTATGAAACACATTTGAGTGAACCATTAATAGATTTTTTGCAATAACATAAATGAATGTTATATATTTAAAATTAAAATAATATAAAAAATATCGATGCAGCCATGACTAACGCCAATACAACTTTTAACAGGGCCAACTTCTAGCTCATAGTCGTCAAGGTCCTATTTCTGAACTTAAATATATTAAATGTATTGGTAATATAAACAACACTACTTCATGTTTTTAAATTGATTTTGAATAATTTAGATTTTTATTCGATTCTGCCAATATTAATTTGGAGTAGAAGATCGAAATTATTAAATTCCAAAAATTCAATTATTTATAAAGCTTCATTAAATTGATTTCATTAGAAATAAATAAAAAATAATTAATTTTTGAAATAAACAATTTTATTTATATTTTTCTATTTATTATTTATATTTTTTTTATTATGCCAAAAATATCTCAATTTATAATTAACAAAGACATTATTTAATAAAATACTCCTCATTTGTTTAATTTATCTTGAAGACCAATATGACTTAATATTTAATTCATAAAAATTGACACTGAGCTACGTTTAAGGAAGATTGCAGATGATGCGTAGAAAAACACTCTAAGAACATAAAAAAAAAACATAATTGTTGTAAAGTATTTTTTAGTCTTGTATATTTTGACTTACTTTAGAAAATTGTCTATTTATATTTGTAAAATATAGCTTTTAACAAACAATAAGATCTAATAACTAAACTCACTGAGAAACTGCTAATTTAATGTTAAAAAAAACTCTATTATTGTTATTACATTGAGTCGGGGGGAATCCCTCCCTCACTCCGACCGGGTTGGATCTTGTGTGAGTTATCCTTCTTTTCCACTAGCTATCCTATATGTATCCTATGTTTTTCACGAAGCTTAATAATTCTTTTGGGTCTGTTTTAGTAATGTCTTCAGGTTCCATTCTGTCCTGTACCAAATACTGCAGTCTTCGGAAGGCAACATCACATTCATATAGAATGTGCTGTGCCTTTTCTTCGTCTTCCATACATAGATGACAGGTGGAATTATTTTAATATTTTAAGGGGCAGTGGCCCGTGAGGAGTCCTGTTATCGTCCTTAGTTCATTTGTAGTAAGGTTAAGGTAAAATTTTGCCTTTTCCTCTGACATTTCAATAAAGAGCTTGGATTGTTTCATACCTGGTTTCAGTGTCCATTATGTTTCCTTCTCCTTATATTCCCAGGAATCAACCACCTTCCTGATTGCACTTCCAGATCTGTTGCAATATGTCTCAGGGCCAATTAACATCATTTCTGATCCCCTCCTTGCTAGGTTGAAAAAAAAAAAAAAAAGAACCTTTAACGTTCTATATATTTATTTTCAATTAAATTTCTATTAGGATTAAAAATGACTCTGTTTACACACTCCTCTATCAAAGATTTACTTTATTATATTAATTTATAGTTGTATTTTTTACAAACATAACGACTTCTTAAAATAAAATAACGATAAAAGAAAAACATACTAAAACAAAAAAGAATTATATTAAAAATAATTGATATGACGTTCTGAAAGGGAACTAATAATGTATACTGAGCTAGCAGACGTTTGCTCCTTCTCAGGACACTTTTATCCGGTTACTAGAGAATCAACAGGTTGCCTGGAAATGATTGCCTGTCTCCAGTTGTTTACTATATAAGCCTTTAGCGACTAAAACACACCCCGATATTGTCGTGTTTATTATAGTAAGTTTGCTCTGATTTATTTTGAATTTTTTTTTTTTTATTAAATTGCTTTAAAATTTGTATTTTTTATTAAAAAATTAAAAATCTTTACATGTTTTAAATTAGATATTTCCTTGTCATGAGGATCTTTTATAACCACGAAATTAACAGAAAAAATTAACAAGTTCTCTTATTACTATATAGTTAATGTTAGAAATTGTAAATTATTCTAATTTTACTGCTAAATTAAAAATAAGTACATTACTTATTTGTATATATGCACTATATATTAATATGTAATACGATATTATAGAATCATTTATTATTGTTGATCATCATTTATATTATTATACTATTACTATAAAATTATTTTATTGTAATATAATACAACAATATTTAAAAGTATTTCTTAGTGCTACGTGTAGATTTTTTCAACGGAAGTCGATTCCGTTTCCTAACTGAAGTTTACATTCCAACACGGAAATGTTTGTCTTTCAAAAACATTCAATAATTTTAGTATAGACTATTATTATCAGACTTTTTTTTTACACCAAAACTGAGATAATAGTAGAAATGTAAGTTGGAAGTTTTTTACTAAAACAAATGTGATAGTCCAAGATACTAGAATAGAAAAAAATGCAGTTATTTCACCCCAATTTTGGATTACTTTAATGAAAACTATTTATTTATACTAGTCAAAATTGATGAGTTTGCCGAAAATAGTTAGGGTAAATAAAAAAATTGTAACTGTTGCATAAAGTTTAAAATTTTTTTTTTCATTCTGAGCTCCATAAATAAAAAACTACCCTAAACCTAATATAACATAATTTAAAGAAGAGTGAATTTGCTAAAATATGAGCCCTAAAAGAGCTATTGACGTTCAATGGTTCCCGACTTTAAAAAACAATTTCTAAAAAAATGTACTGAATCATCAGTAATTAGTTAATTTATTTTGGGCAATCTAGATATATTTCAGGACCTTTAAATGTACAGATGTCAATTAGCACTCAAAATAAAGCTATATTAATGTGCTAAAAACTAATTTATCACGTTGATCTCGTAAGTAGTAGTAGTTTTCATGACATCTGTCACAATAAATTCACAACACTTCGATTTCTAGTCATTCGGACAAAACGTTTGGTTTATAAAACTACATCTCAGGAACCAAAATGTCTGCTAGGAATTAAATTACCGTTAGTTTAATGACCCATATTTTTGTAGGGGTTGTATTTTTTATGATATTTGCATATACATTTTGTCCTCACAACTATAAATCAATTTCTTTAGCATCTGATGTTATATTTGCTGTTCTAGTGTTGTTTGTAGGCTTAAAGATATGGAGCTCGAAATGAAAAATTAGTTTTTTATAACGTTTTTATATATCAGCCATTGTTATACCCCCTAGTATAATAGTTTTTTTTTCCCTACGCCACAGGCAGTGGGCTATTACGCCATTTTCCATCTCGCAGCCCAATATAATTTTACTTTTCCTCTTAATTGGTTGGCATCCTGCTCAACATCTAGACCAATACTCGTTAAAAGATGGTCTCCATCCATGTCTCCCATGTTGCATAGAGGACATTTCGGTGAATCTACGATGCCAATTCGATGGAGGTGTTTTTGGAGCAGATCATGTGCTGTTACTAGGCGAAGACAAGCCGCTGCGTTTGGTTTACAACAAAAACTTTTTTCTGTAAGACAACATTATCTTATCACACTGCACCTATTAGAACAACTACTTAGAAGAAATTAACAAACCTTCTAAAAACGCCGCTTCTACAGCAGTTTGGTTAAACCCGCATAACTGATCGGTAAGGCAGAATGGTTGGTCTTAGCTAGTGGGGGCAAGTCAAGCTTACAACTTTTACAACTATTACAATTTTTTATTATAATTATAGGAGTAAATATTTATTTGTTTATTTTCTTTATTTAATATTAGTAATTCTTTAATAGCAATTTGAATAATTATTTCATTTTATTATACCACTTTTCTTTATGATATTTTTTTATTGTTTATAATTAAAAAATCGAACCAGTGGTTGGTTTTTATTTATTTTTTTTACTTTTATCTTTTACTCCAGGAAAGAGACTGGTATATTTACAATTACGAAATACCCTTCGTCCCTATAACATACTTCAATTTGTTAATATAAAAAGTTATATATATCAAAAGTAAATATATCCTCTGTTAAAAATATTTTTTTTAGAAAATATCAAGAAGGATTTGTTGAACATGTTGATTCGTTATACTAAGAAAAAATATTTGAAATCAACACGAAATTTATAGTTGTGAAATTTAAAATTATCCAAAAAAAATGCGTATTTATGGAATGTAGATATATTAACTTTTTATATAACAATTGAAATATATAACAGTTAATACAACTATAAATCACTTTCCGAAAATTTCATTAATACGTATCTAAGGAATTGGAAATTAAATCTTATACAAGTTGACCTGTCAGGGAGAGGCACTTACTTAACACCCTTCCTATCGGAGCCCAAGCCGGCCGCTTTGAGATATTGAGGTCTAATCATAGTCAGCAGTGAGTTGATGTGACAGCCAACACTCCCGCACTCTAAGCCTTACCTCTGATCTTTAAATCTATATAGTCAATACCTATTTCTTAATGAACTATATATGTGATTGTTTAAATATTCCATACTATAGTTTTTGTAAATTAAACAAATTAAAGCCAAATTATCAGAATATGACCAACCAAAAAAATAAAATAGAGAGTTGACTTTATAGTTATTACTTTTCTAAAAAAAAAAAAATCTGTACCACTGTGTAACCCATGAACCATGGTTGTAACCCTTGAAGGGTCAGGGGTTCAGTACTTTTGTACTGTTACTAGACAAACGGTTGTATAAGGAGGTGATTTGGTCAGAATCACGACCGAACGCCAGATTTTTACCCAATTAAGGGTACCCAATTTATGAGGCTAGGTGGACCCCAGGAGGGCTCCAGAACTTTTTTAACTTATTTTTCATATTTACTTACAGGCCCGTGTAAATATTTTTTGTGTTTCCTCTTAAATTCTAATGAGATATCGTATTTACTGATGTGCGAAACTATTTTAGATTTTAATTTATATATATTTTAGTTATATTTGAAATTATAAAAAAAATATAGATACATTTTATTTTATATTTGTCAAAGGAAGGAGTTTTATATGTTATTTATTTTTGAGACTATGATTTAAATCTAGGTTATGATTCAAAACGATTGACAAAGAATAAAATTAATTAAGCATTTTTTTTGTGAAGCCTTTTATTTAAAGTTGCGATTTGGCCTCAACAGATTGATTTTGTCTACTGCCTTAGCGTTAAAAAATAATGAATGTATACCTTTATTTGTGTTTAAATTTTTTCTGAAAGTTGACCGGTTCAAATACCAAGGCACTACAATTATCTAATAAACGATCGACGGACTAAGATGGACCAACGTAAGACAAGAAAAAACAGAACCTTATTTTATCTCTCAAGATTACAAAAATCACGAAAAATCTCTTAAAATCTGAAGCTAAGCTTGTGCAATGCTATTTATCCTGCTACGATATACAGCTACATATATACTGCTGCGAGATCAGGGACCTAAGAATGCAGAATCGAGTGATTTGAAAGGAAAGTCCTCCGTTTAATTTTAGGAGCGATGTGGAATCAGAGCCTTCACACGTAGAGGAGAAAAACAAACAGTGAACTCCTTGCAGAGAATGGTTATTCAATATCTCATAATATGAAAGAAACTAGTTTAAGATGGGTGGGGGGGAGGTTGATCGAAGCAATCCATCAGGACGCCGCAACATAACTATGATTGCAACTATAGTTGATAAGAGACCAAGTGGGAAGCTAAAGACTAGATGGATAGACAGATTCAATGATGATGCGAAAAAGCAGCATGCAACAAACCGAGAAGCACTAACCCAAGAAGGAAAGGCCTGGAGAAGGTTAGCAGGACCAGCTCTCTCTAGAGATCTACGAGCTCTGTCCAGCTTAACAAATCTTTATGTGTACATTTTTTTTCTAATAAAGGCGTCATAAAAAATAAAATAAATAAAGCTATTTCTTAAATTTAAATAATTTTGTGCTGATATTTAAACATAGTCTCTGATCACTAGAAGCATTATTAGTATTATCTTTTGTTGGCCCATTTATTCTATAAATGAATATTTTATTACTAATTACTAAGCTTTTTTTTTAGTACGTATTTTATTTACATAACCTAAGTGGCGTGGTGTAAGTCATATGAATAATCAAAACATTAATTAATGTTTTGATTATTCATATGACTGAATTAATGCATTAATGCTTTTAATGGTCGATTGGATACTGCATAAAAAAAAATAATTTTAAAAATTGTAGAAACTAAAAAGATTATATTGACATAAGATCTAGGAGTATAATGACATCCTTCTACTTCGCACGAAAAGTCAAAATTCAAATTGATTTTTTAATTTAAAAAAATAAAAGTATTAGGTTATTAGTGAAGGCGAACATCCGTGAAATAGAACCAGTTGCCTGCGCTATTTACATAAAAGGACTGCCTGGGCTAAAAAGTTTAAACAATCTCTTCCAAGCACTATACTATGCAAAGCAAGGCTTGATTTCACAGTATTTTCAATCAGTTCTTTAAAATTCAGATGCTTAGCAACTCCTCTAAAGCGAAATACAACTAGAATTACCATACGGTAACGAATTATTAATAGAATTCGGGTAAGGCATTGCAAGCATTCTGGGAAAATATTACTAATAGAAATTATCTAAATACTGAACAAGAAATACATAATGTTTAGTGTCGTACGTATTTCTTAAAATAAAAAAAAATTGAAGATTGTTGATTGATTACCAAAAGGAAGATAGTCCGGGTGTGGTCAAAGAAAAAATCCAAATAGTAATAAAACTATTTATTGTGAGCCAAAGTTTCTCCCCATATTGCAGAGCTTCATCAGGGCTAAAAATAAATAGATTTATTTAAAAGTTGTTCGGAAAAAATTTCATTTGCAAAAGTTATATTCATCAAATGGGAAGATCATAAAAACTATTACCCTTTCGAATATACGTGACATAAACTATTTTATTGAAAGATTTTTTCAATTTATTTATTTATTGATATTTACAACTATACATAAAATAAATCAAGTAAATTTGAAAAAAAATATCATAATGGTATGGTACAAGCATGTAGAGAAACTACCTATTGGTAGCACTCTAAAAACATTTTTACAATATAAGGTCTCGAGGCCATCTTCTTTTCAGACGCCTCGGAGGATTGTCCGGAATGAAAGAGGAAGCAAGGTTAGAAACTAGTGGGTTTGGGTAGTTAGGGAGTTTGTAATGGAAGGATTTGATATCTGGTTCGGGCTAGATCGGTTACATAAGGAAAAATAAGGTCTAAAATCTTCCATGAGATTTAATTTGTGACAAAGTAAGAAGCATTAAGGATTTAAGATTGTAACGACTGAATACGAGAAGAATTCGAAGGTTTAGTGGAGCCCCAAAGCTCAACTCCGTTTGTCCAGATAGGTCCTATTATTGTCATGTAGATCAGTCTTTCGTAATGAATTGGAAGTTTAGATCGTTGAGATTGGTTATGTGAGTATTTCGAGTTAATCGTTTGTCCAGCTGTAGTCCAAGATAACGAACCTGTTCTACAGGGGTAAGAAAAACATTATCAAAGTATACTGTAAGGCAGTCTGCAGGTTTACGACGAAGGGTAAAGTTGATTTGATGGGATTTAAAAGGAAAAGTACGCATTTTATTCCGATGTAACATGCGCTAGGCAATTTACCAATAATATTAATGGTGCAATAATTCGTAATGATCTAAAGTAATTAGATGTAAACTACTAATAAATACTATTGAATCATAGAAAAATAGTATTATTGTTTATTTGTTATTTAAAATTATCCGTTTAGCTTTATTCAGTATATATGAGTAGTTTCGGTGAAAGATAGATGTTGCAAGCTAAAAAGACAGAAACTAAAATTAATTATTATGCTTAATTATAGTGGTTAGTATGTTATTTTTAGCCTTGATGAAGCTCGGCAAAATGGGGCGAAACCTTGGCTCACAATAAATAGTTTGTTTTCTATTAGAGTTCTTTTACCGGACCCGGACTATCTTCCTTTTATTAAAAAAAAAATACATCTTGAATGAGATGGGTCTAGAGGTAGTCTGCCGAACATTAAACCACACTTCTGTAGTAACATGACTAGGTCAGATCAAATTTGATTATTCACAAATATATGGAAGTAATCATCTAAATTGAGTCGGTCGCTAAAGGCGATTTTTAAAACTGTTGAAACAGTATTGTCACTTTGAAAGTCATATCAATAATTTAAAACTTATTGATACAGTCTATTGCTATGACTAACAACAATAAGTAATGACTGAACTAGAGTAGAGATATATTTTAATAATTTACCTGGCGTATAGCCAAGTTCTGTTTCAATTTTGTCGTAGTGCCTTGAAGTCAACAAATGAGAAGATATTTTTGTGTAAAAATTTGTAGAAAAGGTCATATATCAATGAAATAATTAGTGCAAGTGCCGGGGAGAGAAAAAAGTCAGTTATTTCTGCTAGTACTCAAATTAAAGCTAGTTAATGTGCTATAAATTAGTTTATAATGTTTATCTTCGTAGGAGTAGTAGTTTTAATGATTTTTGATAAAATAAATTCAATAAAGATTAATTTATAGTTGTTCAGATAAAATCTTTTGAAAAGTACATCACCATAAGACGTACATTTGAATGCTACCAATCAAAAGAAAGGTAATTTAACTTTCTATAAGCTGACATGCCAACCAATCCTAACATTATCCTCACCACGTAGGCCGATGGCACGTGTGTTGCAGTTAATAATAACCCTTTAATTGCATCCTAAACTCTTCAATCCCATATCACAGCCCTCGATGAATGATGTCGTAATTGGAGGATTAAAATAAATTCCAACAAATCCCATCAAATCACCTCTACCCTTCATCCTTAACCTGCCGACTGCCCTACAGTATACTTTAATAACATTGCTCTTACCCCTGTAGAACAGTCCGCTACCTTGGACTACAGCTGGACAAACGATTAACCTACAATCCCCACACAAGACTGAAAAGACAGGAAACTGCACGTCGATTCCGATTACTTGACAGACGATCTAAACTTCATTCATTACGAAAGATTGATCTGACAATAATAAGACCTATCTGGACATACGGAGTTGAGCTTTAGGGCTCCATTAAACCTTCGAATTCATCTCGTATCCTTTATAAAGACCTTAATTTTCCCGATGTAACCGATCTAGCCCGAACCAGACATCAATCCTTCTATTATAAACTCCCTAACCACTCAAACCTATTAGTTCCTAACCTTGCTTCCTCTTTCATTCCGGACAATCCTCCGAGGCGTTTGAAAAGAAGATGACCACGAGATCTTATACTGTAAAAATGTTTTTAGAGTGACTACCAATGGGTATTTTCTCTACATGCTTGTACCATACCATTATGATATTACTTCAATTTTACTTGATTTATTTTATGTACATTTGTAAATATCAATAAATAAATTTTTAAAAAAAACTTTCTATAAAATAATTTATGTCACGTATATTCGTAAGGGTAGTAGTTTTTATGATCTTCGGATTTCATGAATATAACTTTTGCAAATGAAATTTTCTCTGAATAACTATAAATCAATTTATTTTGCAAATATAAAAGATACCCTTACAAATTACCGATTTTAGTTACACTCAATGGAGAATTTAAATGTATTAAATATCAGATATTTTAGTAATTATAAAAGTACTATGAATATTGTTTAATTGTAAAAAAAAATAGCAGTTCTCATTATTAGCAATAATAAGCAATGGAAAACACAATATTAAAGAATTTTATAAAAAACATAAAGGAGAAATCGGAGAATTCCGACCGGCTATTTCTTCATAAAATGCATAATTTGGAGTTCGAGTTTCCGACGAAAATACATGTTTTAAGGTTCCTTAGGACATAAATTATCTAATTTGGATTATATTAAAGTCTCGCAAAATGGTCTATTTGTCTGTGTGTGAACATCCTAGCCCAAAAACGTTAAATCCTATGAAACTGAAAATGTATGTTCGAATGTACGAAAATTTTATAGCAGCTTTATTTTTAAAAACGAATCGACCAAAAGTACCACTTTATAAAATTGATTTTTTTTCACAATTTATCGATTTTATCAAAAATGGATTAAACGATTTTGATTAAACTCGGCATATTAATGAACAATTAAATGGCGCTTGGTATCGGCTAGGTCTTATCCTCATCGGAATAATCTAACAGTGTTTCAAAAATCTTTTTATAAAGTACCTTTAATTTTGTTTATTCGAAATTAATAAAAAAATCATTTTTAGCAATAATAAACAATGATAAATACAAACTACAGAATTTTAGAAATACTTAACAACGACCGATTTTTTATTTTTTTGTTCTTTTACGACATCGTTATCTTTTGTAAAACTGTTTTATTATTGGTAGGAAGAAGATTTATATCAATTTTCCGATCTAGAGAAACCCTAAAAACGAATATTTTAGCAACAGAAAAATAAAAATTTTTGTTCATAATTTCGGCCTTTCCTAGTATTTATTTTTTTTTAAATCATTAAAATAACTAAATCTTTAGCACAAATGAACCAATTTACACAAATTCAGTGGGACGGACAGAGAAGAGAAAATAAAATCAAATTGTAAATCTTATCACTAGGTCCATCTTTCACAGAACTACTCGTATATACCAAATGAAGCTAAACGGATAATTTTAAATAACAAATAAACAATAACACTATTTTTCTATGGTTCAATAGTATTTAATAGTAGTTTACATCTAATTACATTAGATAAAAATGAATTATTACTTCATTAATATTATTCGTAAATTGCCTAGCGCATATTACATCGGAATAAATACATACTTTTCCTTCATAGAATATACAAAGATACGATCAACAATTGAACCGAATTCTAAACAAGAGGAATTTATTTTTAGTAAGGGTATACAAAAAAAAAAAAAAAAAGAAACTCCAACAGAAGCTTGAGCGGTAAGCCCGCACGTGCCTTCTCAATTATATTACATCCTCAATTAATGAAAAATTAGACATGATAGAGGAAAAACATAGACCAGCTATCCCAAATTATTTTATCTAAAGAGCTCAACAAATAAAAAAATATAAAATGAGTCCCTTTATAAAATAAAGTCATAAATTAGTTTGACCGATTCTAATGAAGAAGCAGCTGTGATGGCCCAGAATTAGGTTTAGCCTAAATTTCAGTTTTGTAAGACTTTTCGTTTTTGTAAGACTTTTCGTTTTTGTAAGACTCTTTTCAAATAGATAAAAAAATTTGCTTGAAACTTGGTGATTTGGCCTCCGGAGTATTATCGTCCGGAGTAGTATCGACGTGTATTATCGAAACCATCGAGACACAAATTCGAAATATTATACGATCAAAACTTCCACTTACCGTATATTCCATATATCGGTAAGTAAAAGTAACAATGGTGATTTAATTTCCTCCTGAGTTCAGTTTCTGTAACACATGATTATTAACCATTATTTATTTATAACATAACATTTTACTCTTAAGCCAACTTTCACCCCGGGCGTCTTATTAATTTTTTTACAAATAATTGCTAATATATTATTTTTACAATATCTTTTTCAGGACATATTTTATTACAGTTTATATACATTTTATTTAATATAAGAAATTTCCTATCTTTATCACACAATGACATCTTTAAAGATTCTTAAAGACTCAGGGTTTATATTAAATTTATGATAGGCTTAATGTTATTATATTTTTCGAGTGCTAAAAAAATGTATTTCAGAGCCTCTCAAAATTAGAGCCGTTCAAATAAAAACGAAAAATTTCCTTTCAAAAAATAAGGTACGATGCGCACATTACAAAAATATCAATTACCCCCCTCCTGCACACATCTCCAAATTTTGTGTAGATTGCTGGGCTCTTGTTAAACTTTGCGCCATTTTCGTAACTTTCGAAAAAAAAATCTAGCCAAAAATTATAATTTTTTTTAATTTCCTACTTCTATCAAAATATGTATTTGAGGCTTTCTCGAGGATGGAATAACGAATATAATTTTTTATCCTGCTAAGAATACATGTTAACAAGAAATAACGAAGGAATCGTCTTGGTCCGATTTTTTTTTATTTCCCCTTATTTGATTAATCCTTTATTTATTTATAAAATTCTTTAATATTGTGTGTTCACCTATTACTTCTTATTGCTAACAATGAGAACTTTTTTTTTCAATTAAACGTACTTTAGAAGAATTTTTTTTCGTACCCTTCATTAAGAATAATAACATCCATTCATAAATACTTTTTTTTAGGGAGTTTATAATGGAAGGAGTGATATCTGGCTCGGGCTAAATTACATAGGGAATATTATGGTCTTTATGTATGGTTTTATTTGTGACAAAGTAAGAGGATTTTACGAAGGATTTTGGATTGTAAGGATTGAATACGAGAGGAATTCGAAGGTGTAGTGGAGCCCCAAAGCTCAACTCGGAAATACAAATTAATTTAATAAAAATCTATTTTAAAAAACATTTTATTTCGTACCCTTCGTAAAATAGAATTAGTGCTTCGTACATATATAATACTTGAAATTTATTATATATACTTCACTAAGTCTTCTCCCTTTGCTTGCCTTGTGCAATATAAGGTGTTGATATCAGTCCAGCTAAGGTGGTATAGTCTAGCTAGAGCCTAAGGCTACGTCATGGAATTAATGGAACGTGGAGGGACCGTTTCGCTGTAATTTTAGAGGATTTATTTTTAATTTTAGAACCCCATTTCAGAGGTTATAAATGTATAACCTTCCGATATACCTTATTGTACTGTAGCGAGAGCTACATTTTAAGCAGTTTATGTAGTAGTGTGAAGGGCTCATTGAATTTTCATGGAGCAGATCCAAAGTGTTGAGTAAGAAGCCTCTGGACCAGAGGATGAGTCGCCTGGAAATGGGCCCCTATAATTTCGAAGTGGTAAGAAGTTCTACCTACCTTGGCTCTATTACCAAAAGAGAACCAGGATGAAGAAGAAGAAATTAAAAGCAGAATTGCTGCAGGCAATAGAGCTTATTTATCCATTGTAAGGCTAATTAAAAGCAGACTTGTTAGCCGTACCACCAAGTTCACTCTGTACAAAACGTTGATAAGGCCAGTCGTCACATACGGTGGAGAAAATTGGACCCTGAGAAATAAAAGCATTAACCTGCTAGACAGATTTGAAAGAGTAATTCTAAGGAGAATCTTAGGGCCCGTATGCGAGAATGGTAATTGGCAAAGAAGGAAAAATGGTGAGCTTTTGGGCTCTATAAGGAATGTAGCATCTCCTCGTACAATAGGATACAGAGCCTTAAATGGCTTGGCCATGTAATGAGGATGAGAGAGGAAAGAGTGCCTCATAAACTGTACAGTTACGTTCAGGGTGGTGTGGGGCAACGTGGTAGGCCGATGGAGGGATGCTGTGAGGCGGGATCTGCGACAACTGAGGATCCCAGTTACCCTTACAGAAGATAGAAAAAGATAGTTGGAGGCCGGTGAGCTGGCCAAAGGCAGCTTTTTGCGCCTGTTGTCCCAGTAAAAGAAGAAGATCCAAAGTGTTGCGGCACACTTGAGCATTATCTTTGGCCTATAACTAAAAATTTACCCTAACCTAAATATGCGTGTCTCTGTTGCACACGTATTATGTTTGGTCCTAGAGCATGCATTATCACCTTATTGGAACTGAAGATGGTGTGAGTGCTCTGAACAGATTGATGTTACTTTTCAGCGAGTCGAAGAACTAGATGTGATTCCGTTTTATTAACTCGGGCACAGTCTGCAGATGAAAGAACCCGTGAAGTTGTTGAGGTACTTTAGAGGAAAGTATGTTAAAAAATCCTTAATTATGCCCTGTCACACTATTTCAATGAGAATAAGACATAGCGGTTATTAGAGACCAATCAATACTACATTCAAATGGCTAGTTTAATTAAATAGTTCGTCGTTTTTTGTGGAAATCGAAAAAAAAAATATGGAAAATTAATCGAAGAATTTTTTACATTCCAGACATATACCCGCCATAAATTTTTAATTTCAGCTTCGTACGATTTATTGCTTAAACATCTAATTTCAGCTTCGTACGATTTTCATTTTATAGCTAGGCTATTCACAGACTATGTTTTTGAACTGAAACCCACGTCGAACTCCAAAAACAGATTTAACAGCGATTACCAGAAGTGAGAAGACGGAGCTGGTAGGAGGGAAGTTGCGACAACAGGCCATTCTCCAGGACAACACAAAGCTGGTTCTGTCAACCGGAGAAGTTCTGTGACCAATCTCCTGTCACTGCTACTTGTCCAGTAAACAACCATTAACTATAACAGATTATAATATAACAGCGTACCTGACTACTAACTAACATACAGTGTTGATGTGATAACTATATCAGCAAACAAATACATGTGATGTAAGGTTTACGATAATTAGAGGAAGAGTAAGTTCATAAGACAAAAAAATATGTCTACTAGTAGAACTTTGTCTAGTGAAAAAGACTCCAATGTGCTTGAAATATAGAAAAATTAAAATACTGGAAGATTATTGATTGACCGTGCGTATAGTTGAATGGAATATAGTCCGGGTGCGGTCAAAAAAACGTGTGGTGTGCTAAACTGCCATCCCCACTCCTCCCAATACAAACGGCTCACTCTGACTTTGACTCTCGTCAAAACAGGTATGAATTCTATCTCATCATTTGATTTTGTTCTTTTCTTTTTTCATCTCTTAATTTGTACTTTCTTTAATATTTCTTCTCTTATTTTATCTCTTATCTATCTGTAACTATTACCGTTTTCATTTACTGTTTACAACCTTTAATTTTTCTTATTAAATTTTACTTTTCATTGTATACCCCTGTTATTTTCCTTTTATGCTTTTTATTTTTTTGTAAATATGTCAAGTTTGTATCTTTTTTTAGCCCTGACGAAGCCCTGCAAAACGTTGGCTCAATAAAAATACTATACCCATTTACTATTTGGGTTTTTTGATCGCACTCGGACCATACTCCATTCAAAAATTAAAATAGTTCTAATAAGCTAGATTTTTAAAAAACCATTCTGGCTTTCTCGGATAATTTATTGAGTTTTTAAAATAAAATTGAATACAATTTAATGAAATCAAAATATACATATAAATGCATAAATCCATAAAAAAAACACAAGACAAATCTTAAGAAAAATAATCTTGTTTAAATAAATAAAGAGAAAAAGCGTAATTTAAAATAAAAAAGCTAAAATAAATAAATAATCATTAAAGATTTAAAAAAATAAAATAAAATTCTTGTACAGGACGAACATTTTGTACAAAAAATAATTTATTTGTTTGTTACTATGGAAATTGTACCATTTATGAGAACAAAACATTAAAATAAAAATACTTATGTCGTTTAATACAGACAATCTACACACAAAGTCAATGGAACAATAAAAAATATTTTTTGTCTACAATCATTGCGAAATAAACTTATTAGAAAGATGTGCTTTCATTTTGTTTTTGGTATGTTTCATTAGACTGAGCCACAGAAAGGCGTTGCCTATTAGTTACAGATATTAATTAGATTTAAAAAAAAACTATTAAAAATATTTCAGAAGAGGCATTATTTTGAAAAAGAAGAACCAAAATGGCCTTAGCGGATACTTGTCTGGTGCTAGCAGGACTCCTTGCTGTAATATTTTGAAAATTAATTAAAAATACTTGTGCGTTGATAACGCCTGCCATCAATTAAAGAGAGTGTGATACCAACTCCTAAGACTTGAGCGCTGAGGCTGTGGCAGATGATTATTTATTCTGTTACTGTAGCCGTGAGTCAATCCTGTGGGTTTTGGAGCCCTTCTGGGGTCCGTCCACCCTCATAGAGTGGGTAGCCTTAACTCAGGAAATAATAACCTCCTTGAATAACTTTCGTTCCGCAAAAAACGTTCTTCCTTACAAAGTACTGAAACCATAACCCTTTATGAGTTCTAGTGGTTCACATAACAATAATAATTAGTAAAATAGATACATTGTAAAAATATTATTTAATATTTTTTTTTTATGAAATATTTACAAAATATTTATTACTCCCTAAAACCAAGGCGCCACAAAGGTGATTATCTATCTTTATGTTGGTATTCTGATAAACAACTTTAAATAAAAAACGTATCACTACTATCTCTTGTCGTATAGTAATTTTTTTTAATTTATTTAATTTATAAAAATATAATTCAATAGATAATTCAAGTATTTTTATCAATTATAAAGAGAATTTTATAAGTTAAAAAGTTATGAAGTTATAAAAACTATATAAAACGTACCTACATCACACGTTTTACTCTCAACTAAATTAATAATTCGGCAATATATATTAGAATTATTATAAATACGAAAAGAGTTGACTATATGAAGATTATTTTACATGATTTTATTATTTAAATAAATTTTCTCTTAATAAATTCACAATAGAGAAGGATTAGGAGTTTTATTTATTTATATTATATTATAATTTTAATCTAATAATAACCAATGTTTATAATAAAATAACAATAAAATTTTCAAAAATCAAATCCGTTTAAAAACAATTAACTACTGTTTTTCTCTCTTGGATGGTTTTGGGTTGGATGTTTTAATATCTTAACTAATCGGAAAATTCCACATTTATCTAACTTTTTTCATCTCTTGGAAGAAATCTTTGATGTCAAAAGGAGCATTCAACCGCCTAAGGCCGCAACATCGCGTGATAGTCTTATTTAGAACTCGTTCACGGATGAAGGACCTAAGAACATACAATTCAATAATTAATACAATTTTTAACGACGGATAAATCTATATGAGTTTTCGAAATAAACTTCTTAATAAAACAAAACCAATATAAATAAATTTTCGGCTGTTGAAGTTATTTATTTATATATTGGATATGTGTTGTAGAATCATATTAACTACTATTTTATATAATCTCGTAGAATTAGTTACGAAAGTGAAAGTAAATAAATAAACAGATTCGATACTTAGGACTCCATCTTGACAAGAGACTTGCTTTGAATCCACATACAAGACTGAAACGACAAGAAACTGCTCGTAGATTTCGATTAATACAACACCTACTTGACAAACGCTCTAAACTTCCTATTCACTACAAAAAAGTATTATACACTATGATAATCAGACCAATTTGGACATATGGAATTGAGCTCTGGGGCTCTACCAAACCATCAAAGTCCTCCAGCATCCAATCTTTACAATCCATAATCCTACGTAAAATCCTTTTTACGTTACAAATAAACTCATCCACAAAGACCTTAACTTCTCATTCGTTGCAGATTTGGCCCAAAACAGATATGCGTATTTTCATTCCTAACTCCTTACCCATCCTAACCCATCAGTTCTTAACCTCTCATCCTTAACAATTCCTGTTAATCCTCCAAGGCGTCAGAAAAGAAGATGGCCATGGGACCTTCTAATTTAAATTAATGTTTGAATTACCTCCAATGGGTGGTTCCTTCCCAAGATTTTAAAGTGTATATAAAACATACATCATATTTACTTATTGTATTTATTATTTGTACAGTTGTAAATTACATTAAATAAAAAAATAAACTATAAAAGTGCCTTACAAAAATTACTAATATTTTCAAAAACGTTTCTATTACTGTTAAGAGTAAGGATTATTTATTGTATTATAATTTCATTTAATCTTTACATTCCATGGCGTAGGGATAGCTTATTAATAAATTAATACTATTCCCTAATGTTTTATTATCTCGTAGGGTAATGTTTACTGAAACTAGTGACCTGGCCAAAATAGTCTGCAGAGAATTTTTAAAAATAATTTTTATAATCTATAATAAGTTTTTAAGGTATGTTATCTATTAATAATAAATGATAGATTCTTATTGTAAGGACAGAACAAGTGCTAGACACAAAGTTAAGTGGACAGTTAACTGCTGTAAGAGCGGCGTTTTTAGAAGGTTTGTTAATTTCTTCTAAGAAGTTGTTCTAATAGGTGCAGTGTGATAAGATAATATTGTCTTACAGAAAAAAGTTTTTGTTGTAAACCAAACGAAGCGGCTTGTCTTCGCCTAGTAATAGCACATGATCTGCTCCAAAAACACCTTCATCGAATTGGCATCATAGATTCCCCGAAATGTCCTCTATGCAACATGGGGGACATGGATGGAGATCATCTTTTAACGGTTATTGGTCTAGATGTTGAGCAGGATGCCATCCAACTAAGATGAAAAGTAAAATTGTATTGGGCTGTGAGAGGGAAAATGGCCTAACAGCCCACTTCCTGTGGCGTAGGGAAAAAATATTATTAATAATAATATTAATTGCTAGACTTTTTAGAAATCAAAGTGAACTTTTTAGAAAATAAACAATGTTTTGAGACTTTAATTAGGATACAATAGATTTTATTTAAACAGTAATTTATGCGCTCGATCTTCCAGCGAACAGCCCTGAAGAAGGCTAGAAACTCTAGCCGAAACGTTGGCACATTAGAATAAGTTAAGCATACTTATTTGTGTTTTTCATTGACCGCACCCCCAACCATCTTCTCCTCATTTATCATCCACGGTCAACGATCTCTCATAATTAGTAATTTATTTTGTTTTTGAAAACATAGCAATGAATATCATAATATATATATATATATATTCGAATATCCGTCGTACAATAATACTTTAAAAAATTATACAAAGGGCAGAACGGAACAAAAGGATACAAGTAAGTAGTATCCTGAACGTATAAATAATAATCTATAATTAGTACCAAAATTTACAAGAAAAACAAATAATTATGAGCAAGTATGATCAACATCAAGATTATCAAAACGGTGTGGTAGTTAAGTACATTCAATCCAACGTTGCCGGAAGCCACAATGTTTGTCCGATCTTTAATAGAAGCCTATATATCGACACGAGCGTAACCTTAAACGAAAGACCTTTGCTTGTCTGGTTTTGTTTTGTAATAAATTAATTTTTGACTAATTTAACAAAATGCAGAGTAGAAAATATATGTATGATTTTTATATTATAAAATGCAAACTTCTTTTAAGTTTAACTAAAAATGTGCGATGCTAATTACGATTAAATGAACTAAAGTATTAAATTATTCAATAAAAAAAGTTTTTATTTTTATTAATTTATTTAATGTAATTTATAACTGTACAAAATAATACAATAAGTAAATATGTTGTATGTTTCATATACACTTGAAAATCTTGGGAAGGATCCACCCATTGGTGGTACTTCAAGTATTAATTTAAATTAGAAGGTCCCGTGGCCATCTTTTTTTCAGACGCCTCGGAGGATTATCAGGGATTGTTAAGGATGAAAGATTAAAAATTAATGGGTTAGGAGTTTGGAATAAAAAGACGTACATCTGTTTTGGGCCAAATCTGCAACAGTTGGGATGTTAAGGTCTTTGTGAATGAGTTTATTTGTAACGTAATAAGGAGCATCAAGGATTTTACGTAGGATATTGAATTGTAAGGATTGGATGCGGGAGGAATTTGATGGTTTGATGGAGCCCCAGAGCTCAATTCCATATGTCCAAATTGGTCTGATTATCGTAGTGTATACTAATTTTTTGTAGTGAATGGGAAGTTTAAAGCGTTTGTCAAGTAAGTGTTGTAGCAATCGGAATCTACGAGCAGGTTCTTGTCGTTTCAGTCTTGTGTGTGGATTCCAATTAAGTCTCTTGTCTAGATGGAGTCCTAAGTATCGAATCTGTTCAACTGGCGTTAGTGGAGTATTTAGAAAGGATACTGTAGGACAGGAGGGCAGAGGTTTACGACGGAGAGTAAAGGTGATCTGATGGGATTTGTCAGGATTTATTTAATAAAAAAAAAGTTAAAATTAAATTATTAAATTATGATTTTAAATCCAATTTAATAGGGGTATTCATGATGTGTAAATTTCAATAAGTTTTAACATGCTAATTGTTATACGTATAGTATTGTGAGGAGTTAAAATCCATGTTATATGTTAAATGCAGAGGAGCACCCAGCGGATTTTCTAGAGAACTTGTTTTGTAGCCATAATCTTTACGAGATAAAAATATCTCCAACAGCTTCCTCACATCATCTTTCATACACCTACCTTGTTCCTTATTTCCGCGCCTATTTTTTTCCATTACAGTATTAGAGTTCAAAAACGTCCAAAACTAAAGCTAAACAAAACCAATACCAACTACAAGCATCTAACCTGTCAAAACGACAATAGACAAAGCTGAATGAGGCAACTAATAACTCATCATTTAAAATAATTATTATTTAAATCTATGTTACACAATCAATGGCAGTATTTGAATATTTATTAAATCCGAGTAGTGTACCACTCAAAATGTAATCAGTACAGAACCTCAGAAGAGTAAACCAAGCCGTAGGTTGGTTAGGCTTAATTTTGGTTTAGGCAGGTAACGATAGGTTGAGGTATGTAGGCAAAGATTGTTATTCAGATATTTATGTCGAACCTTGGCCTTCAACTTAACAATCTCGCAAATTCAACCTGGGTCGGTTGAATTTTATTTCGTTGCGGTCCAACGAAACCAGACTCTCGACCTCATCACTCTAGCTCGAGTAGACTGTATGCCATTAATCGTGAGACATTTATAATACTAATAATTTTATAATTATATATATATATATATAATTATAAAATTATTAGTATTATTACTGAGTATTATTAGTATGATTATAGAGTATTATTAGTATGATTATTACTGTAATTCATATCCTTGAGGAGTGTCCTCGATACAGAGGGATCATGGGAAGTGGCGGAGTTTCTCGACAACTCTCCAGGGCCTTGGGCAATAATGAGGAGATTTAAATTAACAAGATCATACATTTCATTAAAGTTAACACATTATTTTCTCAGATATAAATCTGATTTGTACATTATAAAAAATCATTAATTCATTTATAATACTAATAATTTTATAATTATAAAAACTCCGCCACTTCCCATGATCCCTCTGTATCGAGGACACTCCTCAAGGATATGAATTACAGTCATAATCACTTTACAGAGTGGGCACTGTGGTGGATCTTTCCTTGTTATGAGATGGTCATGGGTCAACTGGCAGTGTCTTATTCTGAGGCGCGTTATAACCAGCTCGAAGGATGAGGTCCAGCAAATCACTGTTGGCTTTATGACTTTAAGCTTGTTATTCCATGATGATTTCTTGTTATGAAATATTCTAATGCGTATTGGCCGAAAAAGATATGAAGAGGGAACGTGAGTGGGTTTTATATTATCTAGTGAGAGGGCTTCTGTTGGTGCTTCATCTACTTTCTTGTTTCCAGGAATAACGAAATGACAAAGAAGCCAGAAAAAATTTATTTTTCTAGAATAATTTACAATCTCTTTGATGGTCTCTAATGAATTTGTTGATTAAGAGATTTATATATACAGTTTTTACAGCTGACATCCCGTCGATTGTTAGTGAACAATGATCCTTACATTGTTTCCCAAACCCTCTCACATCAACACCCTTGAAGAATGGTGCCAAAACTGGAGGATTAAAATAAATTCCAATAAATCCCACCAAATCACATTTACCCTTCGTCGTAGACCCATGACCTCTTGCCCCACAGTATCATTTAATAATACCCCTCTTATTCCTGTCGAACAGATCCGTTACTTAGGACTACATCTGGACAAACGACTGAGATGGAATCCTTATACAAGACTGAAAAGACAGGAGACTGCTCGTCGATTCCGACTATTACAACATTTACTAGACAAACGGTCTAAACTCCCAATCCATTACGAAAGACTGATCTACATGATTATAAGGCCTATCTGGACATACGGAGTTGAGCTTTGGTGGTCCACTAAACCATCAAATTCCTCGCGAATCCCCAATCCCTATAGACCAAAATCCTTCGTAAAATCTTTAATGCCCCTTAATTTGTCACGAATCAAGTCATCCATCAGGACCTCAATATCTCATATGTTGCCGATTTGGCCAGAATCCTTCCATGATAAACTTCCCAACCACCCAAATCCACTTCTTTCTAACCTGGCTTCTCCTTCATTACTTAATAATCCTCCTAGGCGTCTGAGAAGAAGATGGCTTCGAGATCTTCTCCTCTAGAAATGTTATTGGAGTTCTATCAATGGGTAGATTCTCCACATGTTTGTATCATGTCACTATGTCACCTACAGCAAATTTACTCGTTGTATATATTTTCTACAGTTGTAAATAATAATAACTAAATTGTTGGTTTAATAAACACATTTTTTTATATGTAGCTTATTAAACTTATGAGGGAATAATTGATGTAACTAAAAGTGCGAGAAGCGGCCCGGGCACATTAACACTAACTAGTCCAGGCCACCTCAGCAAGTCCCAGGTCCCAGCAGGCATCCCTCAGGATTATCATAGCCTCAAATATTAATAACTAAACACCTATTAGCTTCCTTCATTGTGAGGCATAACCTCATACCTCTCGTAGGGGTCCTGAATATGTAACTCTAGGGGTAATCATCTAAGGAGCAAACTAGTAAACATCATCTCAAACACCAAGTTACCTGGGCTCAATAATAATGTCTGATAATTAATCATTATAAAGGAGTAGCCTATGTTGGAGTTTTTGTAGGAACACTATCAACACCTTAGCAGAATCTTTTCAATACTACGCTGGTATTATTACACTTTTATAACTGAATTTTGAAGATAAGCAAAAAGTTTAAGACAAAAAAAATTCTATTAAAATATGGTTTGATCGTGTGTTATAATAAAAGAAAGATGGTCCGTGTGCGATAAAATAAAAAACTCAAATGTTAATAAAACTATTTAATATTAGCCGTTTCAACCCACGTCGGTGCTAAAAATGGTACAAACACTGGAATATGGTAACAAAGTAAGAACATAGTTAACAACAATAATATTGTACTAAGCTGTCGTTAATTATGAGTTTAAAAAAATTGATAAAATAATAAATTTATCTGATTCTTTTAAATAATTTATTGATTGTATGTTTTAACTTTAAATGTGATAAATCTACTAAAAAAAAATTATATCGTACGCACATCACACCATTCCGTTACTGTCCAACTTTGAGTTGAAATTAATCCTTGCCCGTTTCAGTTTTTTTTTTTTTTTTTATAATGTATTCATTGATATTTAAAACTGTATTAAAATATATAAAACGGTAAAATTGATGTTAGTTTTATATTATATGCCTACATACCTCTACCCATCGTTACCTGCCTAAACCAAAATTTTAAGTACGCCTTAAGATAATCTTACCAACTAGGTTTTAGTTTACTCTTCAGGATGATACAGAGGGATCATGGGAAATTGTGGAGTTCATCGACAGCTCTCCAGGGCCTTGTGCAACAATGGGAAGATTTAAATTTCCAAGTTCATTGATTTCATTAAAGTCAACACAATATTTTCTCAGATATAAATCTGATTTGTACATTATAAAAAATCATTAATTTATTATTAAAATTATTAGTATTATGAATTATTCTATTATAAAAAACATTAAATAGCTAATTTAATAATAAATTATTTTTGCCCTCAAATTCAAACAACTATTATAAAAAGCTAAGGTAACACCAAGGTTCCAACCTTTTTATTTTAGAAACCCTTGTCTCGCCATTTGTGGTATATGGTTTACTCGAGCTAGAGTGATAAAGTCGTGTTTCTGACTTCATCGGATCGCTACGAAATAAAATTCAACCCACCCAGTTTGAATTTGCGAGATAGTTGAAGGCCATGGTTCGATACCAATATATGAATAACAATTTTTGCCTACCTACTCAACCTATCGTTACCTGCCTAAAATTTTATGTAAGCCTAAAGGTAATCTTACCACCTATACCATGGTTTACTCTTCAGATGTTCTGTGCTGATTACATTTTCAGTGATAACTACTAGAATTTAATAATATTCAAATACTGCCATTGATTGTATAACATAGATTTAAATAATAATTATTTTAAATGATGAGTTATTAGTTGCCCTATTGAGCTTCAAACCACTTTGTCACTTGTCGTTTTGACAGGTTAGATGCTTGTAGTTCGTGTTTGGTTTTGTTTTGGACGTTTTTGAACTATATGATACGAGAGGAATTCGATGGTTTAGTGAAGCCCCAAAAGAGTTGAAATGTTAAATTTTCTAGAGGCTTTTATATGACAGTAATCAAATACTGTATGATAGATTTTTCTAGATTATTTTGTTCCAAATAAACGTTAGCCGTTCCTGAAGTTAAATCTGTTGAAACAGCATTGACATGTAAATTATATTTGGTCTGAAAAATACCTTCACAACAATGAATTCTCTTTCGCGTGTAGTGTAATATTCATTACTCGTTGTTGGGGAAATGTTTGATTTGTTAAAAAACAGTGTGACTGTTATTAGGTAAAAATACAAATTATTTCACTTCTTAAAAAATATATAAAAAAATCTCTAAACTAAAAAATAATGATAGAAACCTTACTTTTCCAATGAAACTTTTTAACATTTTTTGAAAAAAATCGATTACTTTTCGAAAAAAAAAAAGGAGGAATTATGTTTTCAAATATGATGGCCTTAAATCAAATATCTAAAAAAAAAAAAAAAAAATGGAGCGGAGAGTTTTTTTCCCCAACCGGCCCGAACAGAGATTTATCTCGTTTCTAACTCTGTCCGTTGACCTTTGCGAGATTTTTGAAAATAAAATGAAAGAATAAAAAAAAAATGAAACTTGACATAAAAATGCGGAAACGGAACGGGATTACCGAAAACCAATTTTCGAAAACGATTGTCCTCGCCGGTGAAACGAAGACTTAGCAATTCTTTGTTCGAAGAAGACTCGCTTTAGCGAACAGTAGTTGAGGCCACGATGAACCTCTACAAATGTCAAATCATATTTCATTGTCTAAAGAAATATTGTTTCTAAATATCATATCAGCTTACCTTATCTTAGCAAGGTTATTCTAATAAAATATATTATTCCCTTGCTTCATCTTTATTTTTTTATTTATCAAATTTATAAAACTTGAAGATTTTATTAATGAAATTAGAGACATATAAATATAGTATCAATTATATTCAGATTTGTGTTTTTGAAAAATGCTAATGTTTTTCCATAGCGAGAAATAAAAGTAATAATCAAACAGTACCTGACAAAAAAAAACTGTGTATGACAAAATTTCCCTTACTTTATTGATTACCATGAATTAAAATCATAATTATTTATTTAATTAAAATACTTATCGTTTAAGAAAGCAAATTATTTTAGCATTTTGGAATCGATTTTAAAGTTTAAGACACTAATGTGTTTTTCTGAAATATACAATAGCTCAAAAACATGATCATGAAATACTATACTATTATTGAAGCAGGCCGTAACATAGAAAACTATTCTATTGAATAAAAAAGAATCAACAAAGAAAGAAAAAAATATATAATGTTTGTGATATTTTTGTTAACTGAATCTTGAATGTTCAGAAATTTTATGATTTACTTAACAGAGTGGCATTGATGTATTTTTTCTTATGCCTCTCTACTTATGATAGTCTAAAGCTATCAGAATCGAATCTCACTCTCTCCTTAAATCTATCCCAGAACCCTCCCCCCCAGCTTTGTTTAGCTCGTTCCACACTTCAGCCAAAAATGTTGGAGTCACTTTTGACCAAACTCTATCCTGGAAACCATACACTTCCGAAATTTCCCGTCGAACCATAGCAACCCTGAACCAATTCAATAGAATTCGTAACCACGTCAACTGTTAGTTTCCTCTCTTGTTTCCCCCCTCCACTACTGTGTCTAAATGGCTGCCTGGTATATGGTAGTCACTGATGAGATCGAAGTTAAACTTAAATGTCTTATGAATCGCTCAATACCATTTGTTTTCAGGATTTTTGTTTTCTACACCGAGTTGAAGTAGCCCAATCCATCCTTCCGATCCCAATATTTCCTAGCTTCCTTTCTATTCCAAGTAATTAGTACTCAGCGCCCCTCCTATATCCTAGAAAACCTGCAATTCAAATTCTCTGTCCAATCCCGTACTACCAGGTCCTGTTTATCTGGCATCTACCCTACACCTCAACGAACTACTGCGCTTGATAAATCTTTTTTTACTCCAGCTGCCTTGCGCTGCAACTCCATTCCCCCTAACATACGTCAGGTATAAACCATTCCCATGATTAAAACCCTTCTGTTTTAAACGCCTTTTGATTTTCGAACTGAAATAATATTATATTAGTATTATTATTGGCGCGACAGACTGTGGAGGTCCAAGGCCTCGCGCAATGTACTTAGGAAATATATCGCGCGTTTCCTGACGCGGTTTTTTCATAGAGTGGGTTCGTCACTCCCACGCCTATTATGATAGTATAGATAATATAAATAAAGAACATTAGAATTTATTATTTTCTTATTTCTTTGTTCCAGGAGGTAAGAAAAAAAAAATTATTTTTAAATATTGTAACTACTATTTTGAGAAATCTGTATCTGAGGAACTTTGTGACGTACAAGTGTCTATTAGCACTCAAATTAAAGATAGTACAATAGACTATAAAGTAGTGAATGACGTTTCGTAGTAGTAGTTTTCATGAAATTTGCTAAAATAAATTGATTTATAGTTGTTTGGACAATAAGTTTAATTTATTAAAACCGTTATTTCAGAAACCATTGGACGTCTGCAAGCACTCAAATTAAAGCTAGTTAAATTTACTGTAAAATAGTTTATAACATGTTAGTAAAATAGTTTTTTTCCTCTTCGGCTCTTGTACTATAACGATACTTGGAAAAATCAACAAATTTAACTAGTGATAATATATAGTTTTCAATAAAGAACTCAAAAAATCGGGAAAAACTTTCTTTTTTTTTTTTATTGACGCGACAGACCGTGGAGGTGCAAGGCCTCTCGCGGTTTACTTAAGAAATATATCGCGCGTTTCCTGACGCGGATTTTTCATAGAGTGGGTTCGTCAACCCCACGCCTATTATAATAGAATAGATAATATAAATAAAGAACATTAGACTTTATTATTTTTAAATATTGTAACTACCTTTTTATTTTGTTTTTTATATATTTAGTCATTTAGTTTTTTCTGTATCTAAAATTATTAATATGCAATTATAATATAGGTTATAATTAGTTGCGGCCACAGTGTTGAAACTTGTGTTATAATTATTCCTGGACAGAACTACTCCCAGAACAATTAACTATTTTTCATTAATTTCATTTATTCATTTTTTTCAAGATTTATTGTACATAAAGAGTAAAATGAATAATTAAAACTAATATGAAATATACAAATACACTCCTTCCAAAATAATAGTACCAATAATGTGTGTTTTAACTATATTATAGTGATAAAATTAATTATTGTTGCAGAATGTTTTCCTCTGAAAGACGTGGAGTGAGCTCTGTATGCCTGTGCCTCTTTCTTCTTTCTCTCTTAGTTGCTTTAGCCACATGCAGTCGTGTCAGATCTGTTAACTGCAAGTAAGTTTCGCAATCCAGTTATATTTTTATTTATTTATTTGACAATCATGATCTATAAAATTAATAATTTTAGTTGTTATTCATTAATTATTATATACATTTTGTCACAGAGCTATAATTAATGTATAGTAGTAAGGTGCAAATGCCTTTTGTTTGTTACCTTTATGAGATTTGAATTTCTTTTTTATTTGTGTTTCACATATATCTAGTTTTCAAACGGTAGGCAAATTTAAAAAGAAAAAAATAAACAAACAAATAAATGATAAAGTAATTAAATATAAATTATAAATGATGGTGAAATGGACAAATAATACACTGAGTTGGAAAATAACATATATACAATAATCAAATAGTATATATAAAATTTTCGTATCAAGTTTTCTTTATGTTTTCTCAAATGATATGTATTTGGAGTTTGAGAAAATGCTAAAAAAAAATTTAAATTGATTATATAAAAGGCAATTCTTGTTGGTAGATTTAACGAAAATGTTCATGTTACATCCTAGGCATAAACTTTCCCAACATATGTAATTTCAGTTTTGTATGACTTTTCATTTTTGAGCTAGATTGATGTAGGAACTTACGCAAAGGCCATCTCGAGAGAATTGGTTATTTCGGCACAGGGAACCACAAAACATGCATTTCTAACAAAAACTATAAGTCGAAATCACAATTATCGCACGCGAATCATGATTGCAATACTTCCTTTTTTTATATATATAATCTTTGTTTTTTTTATCCAGTTGGATTTGTAAATCTTTGGACGCCCGAACTAGCCTTCTTCGCGGTATCCTGTCTTGGGTTACTGGTTACCATTTAGCAGCACGCAGCTCTTTCCATCTGGTTTTTGGCCTAACACGTGGTTTCTTATACTATACTATACTGGCATTCATTGTTGTGTAGAGGCGTCCTGATGGATTGCTTCTAGCCACATGCCCCCCTCCATCTTAACCTCCTATCCTTCACATCATGAGATATCGACTGACCAGTCTTCAACAACAAGCAGTTCACTGTTAGTTCTTCTCCTCCATGTGTTAGAGCTTTGGTCCCAGTTCGCTCCTATAATTGTACGTATAACTTTCCTTTGAAATCCCTCGATTCTGCTTTCTACGATACCCGCAAGATTCCAGATCTCGCAGCCATGTATCAGATCTGGCTTTATCATGGTAACCTACACCCACAGCTTCAGATTTTTTGGAATTTCACTAGTACATATATTTTATTTTATACCAGATCGGCCTGGTGGGCCTTACATGGTTGATATAACCGTTATATTATATATATATTTTTAACAGCTGATTATGGGGGGGGGAGTATAGTCTCGTACAATAGACTATAATGTTATTATTAAAAGAAGAAAATAAATAGATAAGAATAATGCTTCTTAATAAAAGAGGAAAGTAAAATTAATAACAAAAAATAATGATATGGTACACTTAAATAAAACAAACAATTCCCCTCTAATAGTAAAAAGAAACAAGTTAATTTGAAAAAAGGACGAGATTAGAAAAGAGAAAAAAAATAATGAATAAATAAAATGAGTAATAATAATAAGTAAAATAGAGGTAGTGTGACTATGAATTAATTATATATTTATTAAAATTTATAACAGAATGTCCTGCAGCAGTCTAAGCTTCAGTCTTCGGGTTGAGGTTGGGTTTCCCAGGTTGTAGGTCACTGCTCCTTTAACTGTCGGCAACGGATTTCAGTACTCTTGACAGAGAAAAGATTACTGTTCGTAAAAGATACTCTGTTCGCGCTTGTTATACCCTGGACTATCTCAGTCCGTGGAGCATTTCTCTTATATTATATGACATATATAGGTAAAAACTATTTATAGTCAGTATAGCAAATCTACAAAATGTTTACACAAGCTACTCAACTTTTAAAAAAAAAAATTCTAATTAAAAAATATTCTCTACTAAGGTACATTCTCAATTGTGAAAAATCAGCTTGTTATAAAATATGTACATCACACTCTCTATCATTATTATAACCGAACCTATCCACTTTCCCATTTGATTATAATTTCTGGTTTCCATGACAGCTTTACCATTATTTAATGTCAATAGTTACCCTACTAATCTCGGGGATTATTGTAGGGATTACACATTTACAATTCTAAATACCCATGACGCAGTGAAACCCTGAGCCTTATTACAGCGAATGACAAATGGCTATTGGATAGTGACATAATTATAAGCTAGAATAATATTTTTCATGATTAAACCCAATCGTATCGTTTATTCTTTAAAAGGGGAATAAGTCCCAAAACTAGGTTTTAAGTAATCTGATATAAAAACTAGTTCACATTACAATTTGAATACTTTAATTCACTATTTATTCTTTTCAAAATTAACCATTTGGGAAATAATACATGAATATGGTGATTCAGTATCAGGCTAATTTAAGTAGAACTAAATATTACCATGATCAAGAAAAGAATTTAAATAATTTAAAAGTGGTCTGTGTGGGTAGATTTGAATCAATACGCAGAATCAACTTTGCATAGTATCTTTAACATATATTTTAAATAAAACAATAAACTTAAATACACAAAATGAACAATAAAACTTGATAAAAAAAAAAAAATAAACTTGGTCAATTAGAAATGCTTAGTTTCCACTGCACTTTCACTGCACTATATCCCACTTCTAGTGTTAATGACCGTCCATTGAAGTAGAACACCATAATTTTAAAAAACAAAACATGGCATTTCTCATATAGTGCTATTTCGGTTCAAATAGTAAAGACCGTTAAACTATTACCACTTCACATTGAACAATCGTAACGTGTTCCAAAATTAAACTGTCACCTTCACAAAAACAAAACCCACTCGTCTGAACATACGTGTTCCAAAATCAAACTGTCGCCTTCACCAAAAAACAAAACCCACTCGTCTAAAACATATCACTCGTGTTTTTATTTCACCATGGCAACCGTAACAATATGTAATATAATATAAGGGAAATGATCCACGGATTGAGACAGACCAGGGTATAACAAGCGCGAACAGAACATTTTCTCAATCGAGAATACTAAAATCCAAAAAAATCTAAAGCTAAGGGTGTAGGTTATCATGATAAAGCTAAAGGCGTAGATTACCATGATAAAGCTAAGGGTGTAGGTTACCATGATAAGGCTAAGGGTGTAGGTTACCATGATAAAGCTAAGGGTGTAGGTTACAATTATAAAGCCAGCTCTGATACATGACTGCGAGATCTGGGCTCTTGCAGGTATCGTAGAAAGCAAAATCGAGAGATTTGAAAGGGAAGTCCTACGTACAATTATAAGAGCGAACTGGGTTCAGAGCAAAACCTCAGAAGTTTATAATGATTAAAAGGAGGATTTTTCTTCTTCCCATTCAAATAGCCAAGTTTCGGAATAAAGTTGGTATTCTTGATATCCCCCAAGTCTTCGAACAGCTTGGTCGCCAAGTCAGTTAGTTGGTTCTGGCCATCTCTGCCTCCGTTGTTCCTCCATGAGCACGGATATTTGGAGAATGTGTTTAGTAGTCTGGCCGCCTCTTTCACATTCACACAGAGGAGTTGGAGCAATTTTAAATTGTTTATAGAGGTGACAGTTGGGCCAGTTAGTCCAGTTCTATCTGGAAAATCAAAAACTGTTTCTATGGATGAATAAAAAAATGCCTATGTCTAAAATCTCGTTTATAATAAAATTTAAGCCAAAAAGCTTGTGAACTTCATACATCGACGTTGTTGAAAAAGCGAATTCAACGGTTGGGAATTTTCCGATTTTCTCCTCTCTATTAGAATAACCATTGACACAATAATACTTTTCATAAATACGAAAATATAGGCTTTTCTTCTAAAAAGAATTGTCTATACAAGGAAAGTACAGAATATGCTTTTCTGAAAATGTTGTATTCACTTTTTATACAGAAGACGGACAATATACGTTTTTGATATTTGTAATCACACACATCAAATAACACATTTCCTTCTATTATTAGAAGTTTAATAAAATAGTTAATCAGTATATATATTAAAATATTGAAATATGCCATTATATTTTCCTTTTTCATTTATTACATAACTATAAATTGACTCAATTAAAAGTTTAAAGGTTTAGACAACCAATTAAAAATGGATAATTACCTTTAATTTGCCCACGCATAATTAATTGCATTTTCTTTGAATTAATTTGTAAAAAAGATTTAAAATGCTTTCGACAACTCCGTAATCTTACGGACCAAAGCAATAATTTATTTTATATAGGAATTTTTAAATAACAATTTATATTAAATGCTAGCTGTCGTTCTGATCGCTATATGAGAAATAATATATCTTTATTTTAGGTACTATTTTTTAAAAATGAAAATTATTTTACATTTATATAATGTCTACTATAATTATTATTTTAACTATATTACTCTATATTTTAATTAACTGCTATAGAAAATAACTATAATTTTTAGCGCTTACTACAAATTCCTTTAAAAAGAACTACTTACTACACCAGCCCAATAAATAAAGTCCAGTCCATAAAATATTCATCTACAAAGAATTTTAAAATCAGTTTGTATCATAGTAACACAGAAACACATTTCTAACGGCTGTAAAACACTTACTAATTATTTAATTCATTTAATAAATTAAAATAATTACGTAATGATTCGTCTCCATTTTTTAAAAAAAATATGTTATCGTGTATAGGATTGTTAACGTGAATAGGTTTGTCAGTCAATTCATTAACCCAATCATATATGTTTTAATTACTAAAGGTATAGGATTAATTTTGATTTGTGTATCAACAGAATAAAAATGCCAACTGCCATGATGGTTTCATATGTAACGTCATCTAGACATAAACAAACAGCACTGATTTAGCTATTCACACATTTTAGCAGTTTCTAATTTTTTTTCTATGAACCCATTATTTTGTATCGAACATAATTCTCCATATCGTTTTCCAACTTGAAGGCAAATTCATTACATTTTTCGTTACTTAAAATAGTCTTTCAGAATATGAATAAACTTATTTCAATTTATATCTTTAAATTATACTTACATCAAAATGATGTTCAAAAAAATATAATCTATTATTTAGATTTGATAATAATTTTAGATCTCTACTAGTCAGCTTTAGCCAAATGTTTCTATTCTTTACATCATTTGACACTTTGATAAACAACTTATGTGAAGTTTTTATAGTGTTATTTTTGCAATTAGATACTGTATAAGAAAGATACTGAATATAATTCATAATTAACAATTGCTTAAATAACAAAGAAAACGAAATAAATTAAAATAACACTAGTAATGAATAGATTGGCATTGCGTAGGTTTTTATCGAAATGAGGTCATGATAAAAAAATTATAGAGACTTACTTTTTGCGTTGTAAAAAAAAAAAAATAGTTGAGACTAAAAATCCTTTTTTTTATTTATTTAATAATTTACAACAAGTAAATATGTTGTATGTTTCATATACACTTAAAAATCTTGGGAAGGAACCACCCATCGGTGGTACTTCAAACATTAATTTAAATTAGAAGGTCCCGTGGCCATCTTATTTTCAGACACCTTGGACGATTATCAGGGATTGTTAAGGATGAAAGTTTAGGAATTAATGGGTTAGGATGGTTAAGGAATTTAGGATGAAAAGACGCATATCTGTTTTGGGCCAATTGTGCAACGAATGGGATGTTAAGGTCTGTGAATGAGCTTATTTATAAATACAAAATCAGTGAATTATCATTATCAAATAAACGATATAAGGCACCATCATGTACGATACCTACTCACCATAAGTAATCATGGGCAAAGACTGGAAGCTGTTTAATATGTAAAGACTAGCGTTCATTATTAAGCGTAGGGGCCCATTATGACAAGGGCGGTATTAAGGTCTGTATGACTAGATTTATGACTAAACAAGGAATATTTGCAAGGTTAATAAGAGAGTGCATTCCGCATATAATTATTTCATTTAATCAAACTAAAGATGGAGCGATTTTGAGACCACTCGGCCATTAACAAATTAAAAAGTCGTGAAAAAAAATTCTCAACGATATGAATTATTATAACATTTAATTCTGGTTTGAATTATATAACATATAACTTTCACTCTCAATAAACAATCCTCTTTTAGGGTTTATCGAGGTAATAATTACGACTTTCAACTTTGTTCTTGTCAATAATAATAATAATATTTATTCTGGGATTGATCCCTTTAGAATAATATACAGGCGTCAAAATTAGGCTTTAGAGCCTTAGAGTGTTATAAAAAATAAAAATGAAATTATAAAACGTCATAAAATATAATAAATTTAAGAAGATAAAAATGAACAACAATAATTAACAGAATATATAAAATAAGAATAGAACAAATAAAGTAAAACCACATGTCATATCATAAAACATAAGATAACAAACACTTCTGATAATAAGTAATAGAAAAAAATGATAAAAATAAATATAATTACACTAAAACTAATAAATGGAAAGGTAAAATTGCTGCTAATATAGTTTACAAGAATAAACAAAAATCTAAAACATTAAGTACAGAAAATATATAAACCTGGTTTGAAACTTTGAATTGTTATTCTTCCGGAATTTGGTGAACAGAAGGTAGTCGAAGATACGGGATTTGAAGATCGGAAGGGTATTAGAATTACGAATAAAGGAGGGAATGGAATTCCATACGGAAGAGGAAAGATCTACCAAAGGCTGCGTTCGATGGGCAGTTACATATAAGTCTGAAGGGCGTGAGCGGGTATTGCGGGAATGCACTGAGGACTTAAATTGAAGGATATCAGAGATGTGCGATGGACGGCGGAATTGGATAACTTAGTTGAGGAATGAAGAAAGAAAATATTTACGACGGAAGGAGGGGTAAAGCCACTTCAATTCTTCATAAAATCGAGCGACAGTGGCGGCCCTACAACAGTTTAACAAAAGATATAAGAAAGCCTTACTCTAGTCATATAAATGAGTCCTTTGATAGTCCTAAGAATCGCAGTGGATGCTCCTTGGTTTGTAAGAAACAGTCAATTGCATCGGAAATTAAAATTAGTGGCAGTAGAAGATTACAGTTCCACTCCCACCTACCTACAGTTAAAGGAGCAGTGACCTACAACTTGGGAAACCCAACCACAACTCGAAGACTGAAGCCCAGGCTGCTGCAGGATATCCTGTTGTAAATTCTATATTTATCAGTTCTGTTATTGTCACTCTACAATTTTTTATCTATTTTTTTTTTCTCTTCATCTTTTCCTTAAATTCACTTTCTTTTTTTTCCCCATTAGAAGTCAATGTCATTGTTTTTGCTATTAACTTTACTTTTAATTTGAATTATTATTTTAATCTAGTTATTTTATCTTAATTTTTTATTTCATTTATATCATTGTATATAGTTAGGGTTGTCTTTTGTATGAGACTACACCCCCATAATCTATTATTAAAAAACAATATAGCTCTTACATTAACCATGTAGGAACCACCAGGCCGATCTGGTATTAAATAAATAAATAAAAAGTCTTTTGTAATTCGTTGGAAGTTTAGGCTGTTCGTCTAGTAAGTGTTGTAATAGTAGGAATCAAAGAGCAGTTTCCTGTCTTTTCAGTCTTGTGTGAGGATTCCAAGTCAGGCGTTTGCTCAGATGTAGTCCTGTGTAACGGATCTGTTCGACAGAAATAAGTGGGGTATTATTAAAGTATACTATGGGACAGGAAGTCATTGGTTTATGACGAAGAGTAAATTTGATTTGATGGGATTATCGGAATTTATTTTAATCCTATAGATTTGGCACCATTCTCTAAGGATGGTGATGTGCGATTGGAAGCGTTGTGAGGATAGTGTTAGGATGGATTGGGATATCATCTGTAAAAACTGTATAAAATATAGGACTAAGGATAATAAACTGAGGTGTACCAGCAGACTGACAAAAGAGGGATGCATAAGCACTGTTGTATGAAGTGCGCCTTCAACTCAAGGCCAGGCACTCCTAATTAATTGTAATGATAAATGAAACATAATTAACTGAAAAGAAAAATCTATTGCATAAGTTGCAGGTGGTGTATTGGTGGCCGAAATAGAACATTTATAATTAGGTGTGTTAATTAGTTTTTATTAGAGTCTAGAAAAACTTTAGATATGCCTATTAATGATGATGATGATAATGTTTATTATATGGATAGGTGTGGACTTACTACATCCTTCGGTTTTCCCCTCTCCTCCTCTGTACCGGGGGGGACACTTCAGAATGCCTCTCCTTACTCATTTTTTACTAATGAAAGGAAGAAAGAAAATTACCACCCTTAGAAAAAAAATGGCTTCCTCATGCACAAGTTTCTTCTTCTCCCCATAGAGGGGGTTAGAAAAGGCAAGTTCTTGCTGTTGGCCACATGGGGCGCTAGTAGTGCCTTCATTATTGAAGCCCCCATTCTATGCCAACATTGTAGGGAGCTCATCCATTCCAGACTTTCGGTTACCGAAACAGCTGTTTTAATTTACTTTAAATAATCTATCAGAGAGATAAAAATGGATAATGCGGAATAACATAGGGAGTAGGAATTTACGGATCTTGTATAGCTGACTTGGATGCTAGACTCCAGCAAAGGCCTGTTCTACATCAAACAGTACATCTTGCACTTCAATGTAGACGAGACAACATCAACCACACAATGACATTTCTGGGATAGGTTATTTAATTTAAACTACAACCCTTGAAAGGTTAAGGGTGCAGTACTTTGTAAGAAAGTACTGTTACCAGACCAACGATTATGCAAGGAGGTGATTTGGTGAGAATCACGCTCGACCACCAGATTTTTACCCAATTAAGGGCACCCAATTTAAGAGGCTGGGTGGACCCAAGGAGGGCTCTGGAACCCAAGGTTGACTCACAGCTACAGTGTAACAGAAAACAATTTTCTACCCAGCCGGATTAGAACTTGGGTCCTTAGAATTAGTAGCATCATGCCACCACACTCCTTCAAACTTTAATTTGGCAAAATTTTAAAAATCACCAAACTATTTCAATAGGGATAAGAACTATCTGGTATTATAGACAGAGTTGGCCAACTATGAAACTAATAGCTAAAATTGTCCCGGATACAATATTTATTTATCAATGGTTCATTCATGAACAAGGGTAGTATCCATGGTAATTGTAGCTATTAGTTTCTACTATTGCTAATTTTTGCCCATATCTGATTATAGGCCGCTTCATTCTACATTGGATTAATGAGTTTGATAAAAATCGTTAGAGCCGTTTTTGAGAACATTCTAAGAAAAAAGTGTAAATTTAATTCTCTAAAATGGCACTGCTGGTAGGGAGATTTCAACAGTTCAAAGTTTCCCTAATACCTCAGGTATACACATGACCCAAATAAAAAATTTTAGTTACGTAAGACTTTTTTTTTAGCTAGGTTGTTCACACACAGACCATTTTGCGAGACTTGATTATTTGGAAACAGAGGACCTCAAACTGTATATTTCCCTCAAAACCCCGAATTCGAAATTTTTCATAATTCTTCCCCTTACTTCATATTTCATTACTTGTTAAATGAAAGTTTAAACTTCATGTAAATAATAATTTAAAAAATATTGATTTCATTGTTATGTTACCTGTATTCGAAAAGGTGTATTAGAGTGTGAGGAAAATATAACTGAGCCATTGAGAGCAAAAGTGGTGTAAGTCATTCTGTACTAAGCAAAATTAATTTTCATAAAAAAATATAATAGTCGATTTCTGAGCATATTAAGTTCAAATGGCTTAAATAGTTGGATGTGCTTGTGACTGTCTAGTTTTAAAAGAAAGAGCTTCCTTAATTCCCTAGTCAAAATCTTATAAAACTTTTCCAAAAGTTTTAAATAACTCAAAAACTCCAGATTTGCCTAACATCATTTATGCATCAAATGGCTTAGTTATGATATCTAAAAAATTGAGCCACCCACCACAAATTACGTTCTCCGGTACTTTTTGGTTCAAAACTAAAATTTAGAAGACCTTCCTTTTTACCTAACATTAAAAAAAATCTTTTACATTAGACGTCCTGATATTCCTTCCTCACCATTTCACATCATAAATATATATATATATATATATATATAGACATGGGCATACCCAGCGAGTGGCAGAGGGAGCAGCTCTCTCTCCCCTTCCAGAAATAAAAAAAATATTGTTAATTTAATAAAAACTAAATCTTCTTTAAAGCAAATAATTGTCATAACTAATAAAGCACTGCTTTAATTACATGTAATTTTCTAAAAAAATTAGTTTCATTCCCTTTATCCGTGCTGAAATGTCACAACCTGGACTGCGTGTGTCGGTTTAATGAGGTCCTAAGAATACTTTTCCTCATTCACTGGTTGTATATATATATATATATATATATATAGTATTTATTAATTATTAATCAGAATGATTGAGGAAAAATATTCTTCGGACCTCATTAAATTGATATTGTTAAAATACAAAAACTATGTCAAATTATTTTTTTTTTTTATCAATTTTGTTTGCAAATAATTCCATTTTATACAAATACATATGCCTTTAATAGTTTAGAGACATTCCGACATCTTTTTAACTTTGGCCATTTTCAAACTTTTATTTCTTATTTCTTCACCCCAGTATTCTTATTAAAATTCTTTGGTGTTATATACAAATCTCAATGGAATATTAGTTTTTTTCTTGTGGGTTTTTATCTATAATATATTAACTAATATTGCACTTGAAATTCATATAATCAAAACCTTCCTTACCTTTAAAAAATTTATATAAACCAATATTTTTTTTTAAATTATTTTGTGCAAAGTTTATTTTTTATATTATATTTTTCAAACTAATTTAGGAACAAATATTAATAAATTTTTTACCTTAATTTTAAACTCCAGAGATGTCTGTGAATTATCAAATTTATTAAGGATGAATCACAAAAAAATATATATATATATAAAACAATAACAAAATAATTCATATATATATTCATCGACTCAAGAGAAGCAATTCCCTTAATCCAAAAAAATACTATTAATTTATCCCTGATGATTAGAAAATCCTCACAGTGATTAGTATTTAAATTTCCTGTTAAGACTTGTGTTGTTAAGGTTTATGGCGAATTATTATTAGAATTATAGTAATATAAATAAACATTAATTTATTAAACCCAATTCCCTGTAATGGTTTTTAATTTTATTCTAGACTATTATGTGCTTTAGTCTGGATTATTAGTGCTAGATTTTCATTAGATTAGACCACAAACCTTTTTCTGATGAGATTGCTAAATTTTAATATGCTATTAACAATCATTTAGAGATAGAAACCTAAAAGGGCTAATGATAGTGGACTAAAATGCAGAAATATGTATAAGATATCAACAAAAAAACTATTGATATATAAAGGAAAATTAATTGTTTAAATAAAATAACTTTTATCCAGTTAAGTTTTAAAACACTTAATTATTTTTTTAAAAGTCAAACCTAGATAAGAAAATTAAAAGTTTTAAAATTTAATAGTAACAAAATGAGATAATTTGACTAAAATTAATAACCTGGACAGAATAGTCTGCAAAATGTTTTTAAATTATTGATGTGAGTTGTAAATTTGTATTTAAGATTGTCATTGATGATGGCCAAATTTGCCAAAACATTGCTCTTTAAAATGAATAATAAACAGTGTTTTGAGACTTAACTGGACACAAATTATTTTATTTAAACAATTAAAACTAATCTAAAGTAAGTAAAAAGATTATATATAAAGGAAAATTAATCTTTTATAAGTATTATTAATTATTTAAAACAATAATTTTCATTTTAATAATTAAATATATGTCTTGTTATAGTAATAATTTATTTCAAATTTCAGAAAAATGGTATTTGCCCCAATCTGCAGAGGAGTGGCAGCAAAGAGAGCCGGCGGAAAGGTATACTACCCAACCCAACTGCAACAACAATATTCACAGTAAGTTATACTATGAAAACTATTAACTAGTGACTATTGCTTCGTAATTATTGTTTTAATTAATTTATTATATTTAATTTAATTTAATTTTTTTTTTTTAGGAGAAATACTAACCAATTTATGTCACCCGAAAAACAACAATTACCATATTGGTTCTACACAGCAAAGAATTACCAATAGATGACTATTTATCGATTACTTCAATCATGAGCTCACATTAATTAACAAAGAAGAAAAAAAGAAGCTTTTTAACATTTATATAATTTACTTTTATCTTATAAATTTCAAATTTATGTGACTTTTTCAGAACAGCTTTTTAAGATGATGTTCATTATAAAATTATCAATGTCTTTCTTATGTTATAAACATAGGTATTAAACTAAATTGGCATGTAAAACTATTTGAGGCATTTTTGTAAAATTGTTCTTTCAGAACGATCTAAAAATTAATGTGATTTATTAATATTTTGTCTATTACTTTTCCTGTTTGAACCCTTACTCGAATTCTATAGCCTGACAAAGATTCGTCTAAATCCAAGAATGCAATTTATTTATTTATTTATTTATTCTTCTGTCATTTATAAGGTAGTTGTTTTAAATATGAAAAACAGGATATGATAACATAAATTACAAATTAATTATGCAAATAATAAATAAAATCTTAAAACTCTGTATTATCCCTTGAGTTTCTTTGTCACAAACAGTTTAGAAAGAAAGCAGCGTAGGCAACATACTATGGTCCTCTACTGACAGAGGAAAAATTTGAAGAATATTAACCAATATACTACATATAATAAAATATACTTTATTAAATAAGAAAATTATTTCAATGGAAACATTTGTAAACCAATCAAAAATATATGTCCATCAACAATAAAAATATTTTTCCTTACTTTTGCTCTTTCATTAATTTTTTTTTCTTCTTTTTTATAATGCAATCCAAAATGTCAATCTGGTTGTGTAATGTAGTAATATTTCTTCTAGAAAATAATTATATTTAAAATCAATGTTGTATGTATAAAGTAATCATAATGTATAAAATCAAAAAAAAAAAAAAAAAGTATACATGTGATTTATGTCATTAAAAGTTATGCATCTTAAAAACCACTTTTATTTTTTGTAGCTGATGTGGTCATCTATTTGTAACATTTATAGACAAATCAAAACTATTTATGGTCCTCCAATTCAATAAAATTATATTTTCTTTGCTTGAGTTTTTTGGAAAACCAAACTCATCATTATTTCATTAGTGATAAATTATCTAAGATGATATGCTCTTTTCTTAGTAATAACAATAACAATGATAAAGTATTTTTTGTTCAACGAGATAATTGTGTTTAAATTGCCTTGATATCGAAAAAAATAGTCATATTTGGATAGTAAAATTACATTTAAAAACAAATAAATTGACAATAGATGATTGTGGTAAGATAGCGTTCATTCGTCATAATTGGAGAGTTTAGTAAAGGCAAAATTTAGCATATATCACAAATATAATTCCACATATAATAATATAAATTTGGATAAGACATAAGTTACTAATTCAAAATTAAATATTGATAATTTTCCTAACTATGATAAAATCTACCAATCTCATTAATCACAGAATAAAGTGCTAAAATATTAAAATTATTGCCATAAAAATATGGTAATAGTTAATAATAGTAATAATAATTATCTAATATATAAAAATGAATATTTGTTTGTTTGTACTTTATACGATTTTTAATAAATGTTCAGGATATTATGGGGAAGGAAATAAACTATTCCGATTTTTTCAGTAAAATAAAAAAAAGATATAAACTAAATTAAGCATTTATGGTGTGTAGCTCAGAATGTATACATTTTCTTCATGGTTATTATATGCCAATTGATTTGTCTCTTTCTGAAGAACAAGAAAAAATTATTACTGATTTATTAACGAGGATTTCAGTAAAATGGGTGAAAAAATATTGTTTCCAAAAAAAAAAAAAAAAGAAGAAGAAATTATATTTGTTTATAGTGCCAATTGATACCTTTAAATATCATTTCTCAAAGAAATTAAAAATTATAAATTTTTTCAACTTAATTAATTTGAAGGATTTTTTCTCCAAGAGTCCATTGTTCATATTATCATTCATAACTCCTCTCTATTTTATCCAATTTCTGTGTTAATACAATTGTTAGAAAGCTGAATTTCTACTCTTTTTAACCTACATTAACAATTTAGATTTAATTCCCTTAAGAAGGCGAAATATTAGTTTCAAATAAAAAAAAAAAAAACTTTTTTATTTTATGTCGAATCTTTTTAATTTGATCCAATTTGTGCTCTTTGGAGCAGTTTATAAAGTCCTAAACCATTACCAACTTTGGTGTAGATTGGTTGAGTCGTGTTGAAGTTATTTATATTTTTTTTACGATATGACTATTATTTACCACTAAACTAAATAGATATAGAAGCAATTAATTAAATCATTAATCCAATGTGTAAGTAACAACATATATTAATTTATATCAAAATTTCAATTGTATTCAATTAATTTATCTATATATCTAAATTTAGCAATTGCAAAGCATTCCCGAGTCAGCTAGTAGTAATAAAATATTTCACCTTCTTTCTTAAATACAGCATTTAAAAATTTGATATTTTTAAATAAACAAATATCTGGACCCTAGTAATAATAAATGTTAATTTTAAGAGCTAAATCAAATTCATACAAAGTGCTGAAGCATTTTATTATAATTATTATTTTTTATGAAACAAATTAATCTCTAAAAACAAATTGTATGGGCAAAAAAGAGGAATATAAAATTTTTAGCTGTTTGTTGTTGTTTGAATTGGTTTGAAAGGGCAAAAAGCTAAGGATGGTTACAATTGCCCTTGAAACAAAAAAGAAAACAAAACAAAATAAAAAATATATAAAAGAAAAAAAAACAGTTATTGACTTTTTATATTAATTATAGAAGATGATAATTGATGCTTATTATAATACCATAGTTCTTGATAATGAAAGGTTATGATAATTATTCAAAGAAAATACATAATACACAAATAAGACTCATACCATTGTAAATAATCTGATAGCTTTAATAAATATAATGGTTCTATTAATGTTTTCCACATCATCACCCAAGGTCCTGGAGAGTTGAAGAGGAACACTACATTTTTCCATGATGATGGTAGGATGTAGGTAGGTGTTTTATTTTCTAGTGTGTGAGCTTCTTATGGAACATCTACTTTCCCGTTTCCAGGTATCCCGGAGGTATCCTTTAATTATTCTATAATCAATACTTTCTCCCAAACTCTGTCTTAACCACAAATAAATTGAAAGAAATACTGGAGCTGATTCATCCTAATAAATCTAGATTAAAATTAAAATTTATTACTCGATATAAAAATGAAGTTTAGTTTTAGTTAAAGTAGAAATACAAAGGATTTGTTCAGAGCTAATTTTAGGTTTTAGATTCCTTGTGCCCAAACAATTATTATGTACTTAAGTCAATCTCTTCAAATCCTGGTTTGTATACACCAGACTATAATATATTTATTTTAATTTTTTAGTATTTTATTTATTTACATCTCCCACCTAAAATAAAAATAAACAATAAAGCTTTAATGATCTTCATTATTCACTATTATTGAAATGTGTATATTCATGAAATTAATTTGTTCCATATTTTTTATTAATAAATAAATCTAATTCTAACTATATAAATAGTATCTTAATTAAACTTATATTATTTTTTAATATGTTGAGGTGAAAAAACTTTCATTTTGAATATTATCACTACTCTATATTTATTTTACAATATTTCAGGTTTGCTCCAAATTCATGTACTAATATATACCTCATTTTGTCAATTACATCTATTTCTTTTTGAAATATTGTCATATATACACATAATTTAAAATTTGCTACATAACATTATTTAAATAATCCTTAATAAAACAATTCTGGGAATTTTATAGAAATAGAATTTACAACAATGGAACACAACTTTGAATGTTTTTCAATCATTTTTAAGATTCAAATTCAACAAATCAAAAAACATAATATGGCCAATTATCTATATGGCCAATAATAACTTTTTAGGTATTATTTTTACTAGATTACTAATATTGAATAACCAGAGAGAGGTGTGGTCTTGAGCATTTTGACAATGTTGGGAAATAAACCTCTATATTTTCCTAGTATTTCCTCTGTTTTGTTTATATTTTTTTCTACCTTCCATTAACCCTGTGATGCTGTTATTGTCGCTTGTTTATGTTACTCCCTTATTTACCTCCCTACTTGTACTCAATTTAGTTTTGCTCTGTCCTCATCACAATGGTAAGAATGAGCGTTTCTCTCACCAATACACTTCTAACATGACATTTTTTTCTCATTTGACCATTTTGCTCACCTGGACATCTCCTGTGTTTCTTATTTTAAATCATGAATCAAGGCAAGATGATCTTAGATCTTTTACAAAATTTGGATACTTCAGCCCCTGATAGAAGATCTACAATTTACAATTTCAATTTCAAATAGTATTGAACATAATCTTTGAGATATTTTTCCTCAGCATATCTAATTATATTTAAAAAAAAATAGTACAAAATGTCTACCATGAGATAAATTCTCATGAAACACCTCTTACAGGACAAAAAACTAGGACACTTCTACCGGGTTAATTAATTTGTAAAAATTTGTGCCTGTTAGTACAGGTTAAACCTTCTATATCTCTTCAGGACCAAAGTTATTTTTATCAGAAAAAAAGTTAATTTAAATCGTCTTAAAAATCTGAAAGTGATAGATAATAGAGAGTATTTCTTCAAATAAGTATATTCATTATACGTTAACATGTTGAGCAGCATTTTCTTGACGAGGCATAAAAACTTAATAAAGGTAAGTGAACATTTATTTAAGAAAACCAAATTCAAAAACATTAAGTCAGAGTAAAAAAAGAGCCCTTGATAAAAACACTGATTTAAAATATTAATATAAGTAAATTTCAATGATATAAATCCTAGTAGGGAGACTAAGGTGGATCATGTTAATGACATGTATCATTGAAATAGAATAGTAAAAAAGGTTTCCTATTTTCATTACTTTGTACTAATTAAAAAATTTCCCTTTTACAACTGTTAAACAAAAGAAACAAAAGTTTGAGGAAGCCCCCTTAAACGTTTTGAACGGGACCTCAAGGTACTGCTATCAATTGGCAAACACATGAAGTAGTAGGGTCTCTGTACCCAATAGTTCTGTACAGTTAAAAAAGAGTGAACACAGTCTAACCAGAGCCACACCATTTTTTCTCATATTCATACTCAGCACCCAGGCAGAGGGGCGGAGGCAGGATGAGGGGAAGAGAAGATAACATATGAGAGAAACCAGTCTTCAAATTTCATCAAAACCATAATAACCCATCATCAATCAAACACCAAGTAAACTATAATCTCTTCTATTATTCCATGTAACCCCATTCAAAACAGTAATCAAAATTAAATACTAAACTAATATATATTGTAAACTCTTTTTAACCGCATATAATTAGTTGTATAATAAACCATTCAAGAATAGAAGTTTTATTTTCACTTTTTACCATTTGTTTTTGTTACTGACTTTGTAATAAATCAGTAAATATTAGCAAGTCAATGGCTAGTTAAGCAGAAATATGATTGGAGCCTCTAGATTATAAGCCTAACCCAGCTGTGAATGATAGTGGATGGTTCCCTGAACCATCTGTTGCTGGGAGAGTGGAGCAGTCCCAGTTTAAATCAGGCCTGAGGTGTTGACTTTCATTTCTGTGGCTGTCCCATGAAATGAAAACTTGACCCCCCAACATGGTTGGGATAGGGTGGTACCCTGTTAATAACTCCTCTCACCCCGCTCCGTATGTCAGAATTGACCAAGAAAGGGGTCATAAAAAAATTGACAACTCTCTGGTCAGAAACCGCTCACATATTAAGGACACCAGTAGACCACCTGGCTGAAGGAACTAAACGCAATTTCCATAACCAATACATAGAGTCATACAGTTATAGCCTCAGACAATCTTCTTACTAAGGTCACATCAGGTGGGAAAATCTGACAACTTCCTTCAGAAACTGGCAAAGTGAAGCGATGACCGTCATAGAATCCCTTCAAGGATTAGGGATTTATAATAAAAGAAGAAAAAACATCTCTTATGAATTTATTCATTTTTATTAATTATTATATTATTATTATTCATATCATTATTATATTATTATTATTCATTAATTATTATATTATTATCAGTGAAGAGAATACGAATGAGTAAAAATGATTTTTTATTGTGTGGCAATATTTCAGCCTATATTTTAGGACATCTGAGTAAGAGATTCTGCTGCATAAGTGTTAAGCTTTTTACTAAGAGTATACATAAGTAATAAGCTCTACCACAAGTGTAAATAAATGTTAAATTCTACTGCAATTGTAAATAAGTGTTGAGTTTAACTACAAGTTTAAATAAGATCTCATTAAGTTATAATCTGTTACATTTTTATTATAGTATATAATAATATACCATTAATAGAATAAAAATGTAAATATAATACATTTTTATGCTTTTAATAAATTGAGTGTTTTCAATGTATTCAATTTGTCAACGTGTTCAAAGTGTTCTGTAAATATACTTATAGCAGAACTACCCAGTCACCTTGATGAAGAACTACAACTTAGGCAATATGTAGGCAAACAGAAAAAATAGGTTTCACTTTTGATAAAACTTATTCTCAAATAAGTAATGATCGCAACCCCCTGACCAACTTATCCTTATATTAAATCTACATTATCAATCCTTCCATTGTAAACTCCCAAACCCACTAGTTTCTAACCTTGGCCCCTCTTCCATTCCTGACTCCTCCTCCAAGATGCCTGAAAAGAAGATGACTTCGAGACATTCTAATGTAGAACTATTATTAAAGTGTTATTAATGGGTAGTTTCTCTACTTGCCCTTATCATACTATTATGATCTTTCATCAAATTTACTAGATGTATTTTTATTTAAATACAGTTGTAAATGTTAATAAATAAATAAATCTACTTTGACAGTAGAACAGATCAAATAATAAAAATTGATAATTTTTTTTTGTTCATGGCAATATTTCATTTTTCAAAGTATATAAATAGTACATAATAAAGAGATGAGTATCATAATTAACATAATTTAGGAAAGTAAAAAAAAAGATCAACAAATATTTCCAATAGAATAGTATATTTATTAACTCTAAAAGACTTTTCTTATATTTCTGAAATAAAGACATACACAAACCCTGTTAAATTCATGTCAACAATTCGATAATATCCAAGTTTCTAATTCAACATTTATTAAACAGACATAAACTTTATTTAAATAGATAACATCAAAATACTTTTATTTTATTAAACATCAAAGATAACATTAATATATGACTAGAGTTTTCTTAATATAATAATGGAAGTTTACACAAATATATACAAAAATTTTCACTTGATATGAACAATATTTTTTTTTTATTTGTCATTCACTTTAATGTTACTTAAGTATATAAATGCTACTTATCTTGGACAAAAGTAATTTGAGCATATCAAGAGAAAAGATTTCTCAACAAGCATTAAACAATACAATTATTCATATTTTTAAAAAATAAAATATCTCTCTAGGCCGGAAATGATTACACATACGTTGATGTATCCTTGAACGTGATGACAGGTTCTGATCTATGACCATTATGGTGAGGATGGAATGGTATACCACTAGGCAGCGCCTCCTAAAGAAATCAATTAAAATATTACTGAATCATAACATGTCATCAAGAAATGTTTATCATAATTTATTATAGTTAATTAATTGTTTAATTATTAGTTTAAACAGTATTTATTGATCCATATATTTCTAGTATAAGGGTTGGAAATTATTAAGAAAAACAAAACTATTTAGAACTTTCTGAGCACTTAAAATGTTTATATTACAATGTTATACTGAAAAATATGGAAACAACAAACAAACAAAACATGGGTTATTCTTCCACTCACTTCTTATTCTTATTACAAATCAGATCCAATGAAAATCACACCTTTCTATTTTGCCCTTTATCTACTGTTAGTGGTAGCATCTTTAGAAAGAAGACATTAAGGATCATCAGTCATCAAAGAAGATTTCTTCATTGGTTAGTTTTCTCCACCCAGGATTTAATTATATTTGTAAAAGTGGGTATTAATTTAGTTAAGTCTCTTTGTGTTCTAATTGTCTGGAAAACCCGCCCTGAGATAAAGTCAATAATGTTTATTAATTTTTTTAAAAAATTCATATCTAGTTAATATTTAATTTTATTTATTTAAACCTTGTCATCATCAAAGTTTTAATTTTGGATTTGAGAATAATAAAAACAGTTAAAATTCCTTATATTTATTTTAATAAATCAGGAATATTACAATATACATATATAAGTGATTCTGCTAAGGTTAACGAGTTTTGGGCCTGACACATGGGTGTACCGGACTTCCCTTAAGGATTCCTCTATTTTTCTTAAAACTTTGACCCCGATGGTTTAGATATGACATAATGATCATTCAGAACATCAGTAGTACCTGGGAATGATGTTTTGAATAGGCTCGAACAGCTCGGAGGTGAAGCTGATGTAACAGCCTTGCTGCCGTTGCATCACCTGCGTCTGGTAGTAGCTCATTGCCTGTTGGCCTTCTCAAAAGGTCCGGAGCTTCACTCATACCTTTCTTTCAAAGAATCATAATTATTTAAAGAATAGTTTTTAAGATTATATTATAAATGTATTCTTAACTTTTGTATTTTATAATAAATTTTCAATGGAACAAATTAAGTCAGAAGTATTTCCAAATCTAGAGAAACTAGTTTGATTTCTGAGACCAATGAGAACTTTTTCAAAAGGGCTTAGATGGGAAACGATGTCCCACTCAAACTCAAACAAAATTTGGGAAAAAAAGTTTAGAAAACAAAGTTATGAAGAATTATGTGGGGTAGACCAGCAGGTATCTATACCTATTCAATGCTATTATCATCACAGATTGAGCAGGCCTAGTTTCTTTCAAAAGATCGTTATTATGCACAGGTATACATGTAAATTTTCAAGTCTAAGAAAATAGTCTATACCACTACAAGCCATTAAAAGTTTTAGGATCCAGTTCTTGATGCAATGATAAAAGAAGGGAATACAGTTAAACAAGCGAATGAAGGGTTAGTTCACCAATTTACAGAGGCTGGGTTTGTCCAAGCGGATTGGTGATAATTCATTATATAAAATACTTTGGGTGTCAATTGAATTCAGTAATAATTTGGTTTGTGGGAGTGGATAGTTTATTGGTAAGGTACTGTGTTATTAACTCCGAGGACCTAGGTTCGAATCTGGCTGTAGTAGATAATTATTTATTCTCTTACTGTACCTATGAGTTCGGGAGCCTTCTGGGATCTACCCAGCCTCATAAAGTGGATATCCTGTGTGTAACTCAAGTATTCCCCGGGTTTCATTATTGGGGGATATTAGCTAAATTACTTATAATTTGCTGGTATCACTGGAGTGGATTGTATTTGAAATATTATAATTATAATGAACAAAATAAAATGAAACATCTATTCTCTTAATAGTCATAAAACAATTGATTAAGTTTGTTTTGCCAAAAGAGTTACAAGATAATGGTTTGAATTTAAATTAATTTTGGCTATTGATAAGTTTGTAAGGAATAATGGAAGGGATTATAGATTACTTAGTTTGATGTTCTATTCGATGTTACGATGGAAGATGGGTTTCTCTCTTGCCCTTTTCTTCTCTCATTTTGCCACCGTCCCTCTTGCCTGAGTGTGAGGCAACTCATTCATATTGCAATGTAGAAAGTGGTGTTTGTTTTTGAAAATTTGCTTGCTCTTTTTTACCGGTACAGGCCAATATGGCTACCAACTCTCCGCTTCATGTTTTCCACTAGAGAACATCTCCAAGTCACATTAAAAAATTCTTAAGGAAGCATCCTCAAACACCCTTAATTGGGTAAAAATCTGTCAGTTGATGATTTTGATCAGATCACCTCCTTGCACAACCATTGGTCAAGTAACAGTACTTCTTTACAAAGTAATGCACCCCTAACAACCCTCCATGGATTGTAGCAGTACAGATTTAATTTTTGTTTTAATTCTTTGATTCAATCCAAAAGTTTATTTGCATTATTTTAAAACTTAAGGTTTTTGTAAATAAAATATAAAATAAAAACAACCAGTATAATTTAGCTTCATTGAAAGGGAAATGAGGTTACTTTGTCTTAGCAACCAATGCTACCTAAGCCCACCCCTCTATGGTGCTGTCTTTCCTAGGTTAAACATTTTTATGATCTTTACATAATTAGATGAATTTTGAAGAGATTCAATCAATAATTAAATAATTACAGTAAAATTAAAAAAATACAATTACAATAAGATTATTAGTGGATGGTTGGAACATTCCAAACCAATAAATTAAGTCTTTTAAAGTGACTTTCTTAATGACAAACTATACAGTGTATTATGGATTAAAATGTTGATGTGAGATAGATATAGAAATTTAGTCTACATTATGCATTTATGTTACTTATCAATAATTGTTTTATATGTCTTAAATTCGCTGATAAACTTTATCTATAAATAAAAATCCTAATGATTCCAGTATCAATGAAATTTAGGTATATTAATGATTAACAGTGAGATATTAATGGCTTTGGTTTGACAATCATGCATATTCAATCATTTTGTCCAAGTATACTTGAATGATGTTTCGATAATCACGCATAAGTACTTAAGCATGCAAAGATCAAAGTAGTATTTTTATGAGTTATAAAATCAAACATATTCATTATTCAGACAAGTAAAAACAAAAAAAATTTAAAATCTATACATACGTTCTGAGCTTATACTTGACTGAACAACATCCTGTAATCGAGCCATTCTTCGTTCTGAGTCTTCTCCAACCAGCCAATAGGTCAACATTTCACCTTTACCCTAAAATTAATTCCATTCGAAGTCATTTTTAGAATGTAGTAGTTAAATTTAAATTAATATTTAAAAAAAAAAACTTATTAAAAGTTATGATGATCTATTTATTCTTATTTTTTCCTTGTCATATTATTAAAAATATCATTTAAGCTAAGTTTACATATAATGAGGATGATATATAAAATGAAAATTTTCCAGGAGCGGTCAAAAAAATTCAAATAGTAATAAAACTATTTATAATGGGCCAATGTTTCGCCCCAATTTGCAGGGCTTCCTCAGGGTTTAAAAAGAAACAAACAACTAAAATAATGCAACAAAGTAAGTAAAGTAATGTAAAGTATGGCTAAAAATTATTTAAAATATTTGAAGTTTAAATAAAAATGAACAAAGTAAATTAAAGAAAATTAAAAAATGATGTACAGTGAAAATTATAAATAAACAAGAATTACAAAAAGATATTTGACGATGTATACTTTTCACCACTACAATTTATTTTTACTTTATTTAATTTAATTTGTTAATTTGACTTTTTTTTTATTTTAATTTATATTTTTTGATTATAGTCATAATTTAGTTTAATTTTATTTATGTTATCTACAAGCTTACTTTGTTACATTATTTTAGTTTTATTTTTTAGCCCTGAAGAAAGTAGAGCGAAACATTGGCTCATAAAAAATAGTCTTATTACTACTTGAGTTCTTTTGACTGGGCCCGGGTTATAATCCTTTTATATATTGCTCACCTTCAATCAACAATCTTCCAATAAAGAAAGTATCTTTAATTTATATTTTCATATTATAATTGTGTATTGGAATCTAAAAATTTATCTTTTATTGTACATAGATATCTATACTGATAATTACTCATGACCAAATAAATATCTTTACATTTTTAAAATATGACAACAAAAATTCATTCAACTATATTTCATGTTTTGATTACCATGGACAACAAATTATCCATAAATGATCTCGAATCCCAACGTTCATTTTTTTTTTCTAAAAGATTTAGTCTAGAACAGTCCACTCAGTGGTGGGAAGGCAAGAGCTTTAAGCTATAAGCTTCTAGAATAAGCTAAAACTATCTCGCTATAGCAAACAAAAACTAAGGCTTTAAAGAGTATAGCTGTATAAGGAATCACGAATATCAAATATTAAACATACAATATTTATCTATTGCTCCAAGAACAAACAAGCATATTGAGTTAATGGCAGCTTAGTTTTGTGCTCATTACATCTATATGGTAATCTGATTAAGACAAAAAAAAGTAAGGAATCCGAACTGAAAGATAATGTACTATCATCAGAGAATTACAATGATGTAATGTCTAAAAAAAAAATAATCATAAAATATATGAATTTTTAAAGAAGAGCATTAAATGTATTTATTAAGTAACATTTAAGATTAGGGGAAACTACTACTAAAATTTGAATTATAGCAGAACATACTGTACTTTAACAATCAGTAGTAAATAATAAATAAATTTGCATTTACCTTGATGTAAACATTTCCTCTTTCTTCACAATTGTAACCTCCAAGCCTCTCAAGTAATTGTTGTGTCGTTCGTGAAATGTGAATTCTAAAAGCTTCGCCAGTTGATTCCATTCTGGAAGCTGTGTTCACAGTATCTCCAAAAAGACAATAGCGAGGCATTTTCAATCCAACAACTCCAGCGACACAATGGCCTTTATACATATTATAAGTTTAATATTATTCTCATAGAATAATTTTTTTTTTTTTAATTTATTTATTTAATATAATTTACAACTGTACAATATAATATATAGTAAATATGTTGTATGTTTCATATACACTTGAAAATCTTGGGAAGGAACCACCCATCGGTGGTACTTCAAACATTAATTTAAATTAGAAGGTCCCATGGCCATCTTCTTTTCAGACGCCTCGGAGGATTATCAGGGATTGTTAAGGATGAAAGATTAAGAATTAATGGGTTAGGATGGTTAAGGAGTTTGGAATGAAAAGAGGCATATCTGTTTTGGGCCAATTCTGCAACGAATGGGATATTAAGGTCTTTGTGAACGAGTTTATTTGTAACGTAATAAGGAGCATCAAGGATTTTACGTAGGATTTTGGATTGTAAGGATTGGATGCGGGAGGAATTTGATGGTTTGGTGGTGCCCCAGAGCACAATTCCATATGTCCAAATTGGTCTGATTATCTTAATGTATACTAATTTTTTGTAGTGAATGGGAAGTTTAGAGCGTTTGTCAAGTTTCCAAGTAAGTCTCTTGTCAAGATGGAGTCCTAAGTATCGAATCTATTCAACAGGCATTAGTGGAGTATTTAGAAAGGATACTGTAGGACAGGAGGGTAGAGGTTTACGACAGAGAGTAAAGGTGATCTGGTGGGATTTGTCAGGATTTATTTTGATTCTCCAGTTTTGACACCATTCTTCAATAGATGTTATGTGTGCCTGTAGTGTTTGTGATGCATTAGTTGGGTCGTTGTTTACAGACAGTATACATGTGTCATTAGCGTATGTTGTTAGGACTGTGTTAGGGTGAGTTGGGATATCAGGTGTTTAAACCAGAAAAAAAAAGGATGGATGTGTAGTCATAGTAACTATGGATGATTATTGATATTATTCTTAAAATAGATTAAAATGGAAGGCATGCAATGCCTGATTTAATCAATTCATTATGGAAGAAATTGTTTGGGAAATTCTGTCTGAGGGAAAATTAAAAAAAATTAATTTTATAACACATTATAATTATGTTCATAATTAAATAACTCCAGAAGAGAGAGTCCAAATTGGAAAAAGATTTTACTGTTAGAAGCACAAACCCTTTGTGATGGTTGAATAAAACTTTCTACCTTCCTGGCTTAACATACTCCCAATATGACTTATTGAACCTAGCTGGAACTGGGTTAGTCCTGTAACATACATGTATACCACTCACCAATGGTCCACCTACCTCTTGCCCTCCGAGGTAGACTTACTTATCTTACTTTTCAAACAGACAATTATAGCGAGCAGGTTGGTGAATGTATGACATGTCACAATCTTACAAGAGATCATAACACAAAAATAAAGGCAATTCATCTTGACCAGATCTGCCCTACTAAGACCCTCAGGGAGCGCCGGTCCAATATCACTTTTGAAATATTTGCTTAACCCGACATTGGTCGCTGCAAGAGAATTTCTCTCACATTAATCGTTTTCCGGGTCTTGGTGTGTGCTGCTCAAGGGAGACTGTGGTTCCCATCTTCCTGGAACCTGCAGTTCATAGTCTCTTCCTTCTATACCTCACCCCCCACCCAGCACTCTAGCAGCTCTGAGTGACCATCCAGCCCTCTTTCACTGATAATATATCCTTCTCATGAGACATTACCTCACACGTGACTGAGGCTGCAATAAAAATATTCAAGTTTTCAGGATTTTTCTCACGTGTGCCAAGTGTATATGTATTTAATCCATAAAAATGTTTCGTTTTTTCAAAGAAAAAATTAGTAGACCTAGGGAATCGTAGGTTTGAAGAACCAGGAACTTCATTAGATATGTATTATTTACTATAAATTGTATTTTGATAGTATAAGTGTATATGAGGGTGGCCCTTATAACAAAAATTTGTCTTTTCATGTTTTCACTACATCACTGTGCCACACCCACTATTACAGAGGGATTTTGTCCATTCTGTCACAGGAGAGCGAATAAAAGAACAAAAAAGAATTTCCATCAGTGCAAAAGACCGATATGTCTCAGTCATACGGTGTTCACATGCACCAGTTGTGCACAAGAGATTTCTTCAGACTGAGCATTTTTTTTTTAAGATTAGAGTTATGTTCTTATAATAGGAAAAATCTGTATTTTGATTCTTTTTATAACTTTGTTTGTATCAAAATATCAATTTATATATATTACTATTTAATAATTATGTTTGTATTTTAAATTTTTTAAAACTAGGTTGCTCTTGTATCATAATAAATTTTTTTAATAATTTTTTTTGTGAAGCTTAAATAAACCAAATCTAAATCAAAATTTTATATTTTAAGAAATGCGTTCAAGAGCTCTAATTAATAAATGTGAGAAAAAGTCTCACGGATGGCTATTCATGTTAAAATCAACTTAGCGACCGATGATGGGTTAAAACGGGAAGAGGAAACTTAAGATATTTAAATCGAGCATTATTTAAAAAGCACCTTAACCTAGAAAACGGCATGAAAACCTGTGGCATCCACAATAAATTGGTTAAATTAAAGCCTGTTAAAGTGATAAAAAAATTATTTGTACCTGAATGAATTCCAATTCGTAACTTCAAAGGTTCTCCAGGTCTATGCCTTATCTCAAGCCTCCTAATATTGGCAAGCATGTGAAGGGCCATACTTGCAATTTCACCAGCATGACGATCTCCATTTCGAACAGGAAGACCAGACACAACCATATAAGCATCTCCAATTGTTTCTACTTTGTACACATCATAATGGGAAATTATTGAATCACAGCAGGTATAGAGATCATTTAAGAGTTCCACAACCTGAAAATACATATCAATACTGATTCAGATATGTAATAGTGACATCCATTATTAAATATAAATGAGGAAAAATGCAATTTACTTTCTTAAGGCTTTTATTTCCCAAAACTAAAATTTAAAATATAACTTAAACTAATATAATCTAATTCAGTTTTTAAGCTATGCATTAAAAAGTTTTAACATTAAATTTATGAGGGTAGGAGATGGTTAAGTATCTTTCTTTTTTCTACTTCAGTATAAACATATATAAAGTGTAGGAGGAGAAGGTCAGGGGTGCAGTCAGCAAAAGAAAAAAAATACATATAAATAAGTTTTCTTTATTTGAGTTTTATGTTTCTGACCACATCCCCTCCCACAACCATCTTCTCTTCATATTAATCTATGGTTAACTGCCAACACCTCACTACATAAAGTATAATTCACTCATATTATGATAAGTATTTTAATAATGATAATAATATCAATACATCATTATAAATTATTGGTTTATAGTACATGATATTAGCAATAAAACAACTAAAAACAAATAATAATCAAAGAATGGATGTAAATTTTACCTGAAGTGGTGTGCTAACAGCTGATAACTCAGTAAATCCAACAATATCACTGAAATATATTGTAACACATTCGAAACTTTCTGCTTCAACTGGGTCTCCCCTCTTTAGTGCTTCAGCGACAGTTCTGCCATAAAATAATTAATTAATTAGTTGGTAAACTGAAATCTTTAATAATAATTACAAAATAATAACAATTAATACTGAAATGATTACTTTGGTAACATTCTATTAAGTAAAGCATCAGTCTTTTTCTTCTCTTCAGTCAGTTGGTTGGTTCTTTCTTGAACAAGACCTTCCAAATTGGAAGCATATTTTTCCATTATAGCCAACATATTGTCAAAAATATTAGGTTTTCTAAAGAAAAAAAAATATAAGTCAATTCTCTCTCAGATATTTAAAGTTAACTTGATATAAATAAAATATGAGATTAAGTAATTTAAATAAGATCATTTTTAGCAAAGTTAATTCTTAAACACTCTTTATTATTGCTTTAAATATTCAATGTTTCAGCCAATCTTGTTATCCTCAAGGACAATCTTAAATATAAATTTATGTTCCATATCCAACAATTAAAAACTTTTTGCAGGCTATTTTTACCCAGGTCAATAATAAATTCAGTCAAATCACCTATTTTGGCACTTTTCCATTAAATTCATAAAATTTTAATTACAGATTAAGTTAACACTATTATCATTCACTTTAAAATAATATTGAATGAATGAAAAAATAATTTTATCCTGGGGCAAATGTTCCCCAAAGAATAAATACATTGTTTATAAATTAATGTTAAATGTCTGCCTGATAATTATGTTGAAATAACATAAAAACCTTAGGTTAAATTATAATTTATAGTAGTAATCAATAATGGCTATATTTATAGATCACAGTTATGCGGAGGTTTGGTTATGTAGAACTTGAAGGAATAGGTTTTTAAAGGAAAAGATGGATAAGGATAGACGAATGGAGATAGAAAGAGGTTGCACATAAGGCAAAGGGTTTGCTAAAGAAGGCTGTAATATGAGAAGGCATATATAAATTGATTGGTTGGGATCTTGTGTATACTGAATGAATGGATGATCATAGAGTGAGGAGATCAAGGATATAGGTTGATTTTTTAATTTTAAAAACTTGAAAACACCAAGGAGGTATTGCGTTTGGGAGCTTGGATAGACCCACTTCAACTCAGTATACGAGATTCGAAGAGAGGTATTCGACCATGTTATCAATGCATAAAAGTGAATAGGTAAGTTCTAGGGAGAGGGAAAGTATATCAAGATAGGGCCAATGTTTTCTATGTTTAAGTTTTAGTTTACTAATTTTCTTTGGAATTAGCATGGGGGTAGGGACGTTGTAGGAAATTTTGATAAGGTCATGGGATGAAAGAAAAAACATAGGAATTTGGAAAGAGAAAAAAAGGTTCTGTAGAAGATCGATGGTAAACAAATCAAGCCAGGTATCAGTTAACAGGGTATGATGTGTTGATTGTTAGGGAACTATAAACAAGTCTAGGTAGAAAATAAGGTCCATGAGGTATGATCTATGGGAAGAATCTGTGAGAAGATCGGTGTTGAGATTGCCTGCGATTATTTCATTTTGAATGAGAGGAATATATGAAAGGAAGGAGAATTCAAATGTATCATCAAAACAGACTCGAGGTGGGCGATAGATAACAATATAGAGGAGGGAAAAGGAGCTTGAGGAAACTTGGACAAAAATTTAGTGATAATAGATAGATAAGTGAGTGATGATAGTGTTAAGTTAATCTATAATTAAAAGTTTTAAAATTTAATAGAAAAGTGACAAAATAGGTTGATTTGACTAAATTTATTGACCTGGGCAAAAATAGCCTGAATAGCCAGCAAAAAGATTTAATTGTTTGATGTTAGATGTAAATTTTTATTTAGGATTATTATAAATTTTTATTTAGGATTGAGGATGGTTAGAGTGTTTAAGACCTAACTTAGATACAAATTATTTTATTTAAACAATAAAACCAGTCTCGAAGAAATTATAAGATTATAATTAATATTAAAACATCTTTAGTTCATGGCTATGTATCCCTGAATACAATGAAAAATACACAAACTAAAACTATGTTTCATGTTTTGTATTTTAATTTTTTTTAATAATTACTTTTACGTTTAATTAATTAAGTTATAGAACATGGTAATTGGATTTTTGGAGTTGGCTTCATAAACTGTTAAAAGAATCGTTAGGAAATTTTTTTTCATAAGAGAATTAGGTTTATAATAAGTTGTGGTAAAGAACTCTTGGTTGAAGGTAAAACGTCATAATTAACACAATAAAAGTTTTCATTTCATTTTGACTGTAAAAAAAATTCCTTATTTCAAATAAAATATTTCAAGATAGATATTGAAAAACATAAAACAAGTTTATTTTTCTCACATATCCTATTAGGCTTCAAGAACCAAATAATTTCATCAGTTGGCAGGTTAAACTCAAGAAACTGTTAGTTAAAATCATATTATATCCGTGGGATAAACTTGTCAAAGGAATAAAAGTTAGCATTCTCAATTTTATTGTTTAAAATTTGAATTTATCTTTATACTAAATATTAAATCTTAACATTTTATCAAAAGTTACATTTTCCATATATTGATTTTTGAAGAAATAAATAAAGCATATAAACTCACAGGCCAGCCTGCATTTCCTTCAATTTCACGCGAACAAATCTGAAATCTGGCCTCAGTTCTGGGTCCTCGTGCCAACAATCTTCCATACAGGCGATTACTGAAGGAGATATTTCAAAAGCCTTCACATCTGGTCTTAGACCAGAGCCACTCTTTACTTGTTCTATAATTTCTGGAAATATTTGTAAAATATTGATTTCTATTTATTATTAGTTTATAATAATAAATCAAACAAGTATGTGTTTGAATACTTAGCATACCTCGAGGTGTCAGTTGAGTTGTTCCCCATGGACCATGCCTCCCAATAACTTCATAAAGAATTATAGCAAATGAATAGACATCTCCTTTCTGTGTACCTCTAGGATGGGAATGTGTTGCCCTTAGTATTTCTGGTGCACGCCAGAGTCGCCTCCTTATTTCCAAACTCTCATCAGGCTCCTCCTGACCAGCTATTTACAAAATATCTTTTAAAAGTTCATGAACAATAACAAAAGTCTTTGTTTAAAAAAATATGTGTATACATATATTGAATAGTTTTATGACAGGAATTTTGGACTTTACTCAAGGGAAATCTATATTCACCTTTACCATCAAATAGTCAGAAAACTTGTAATATAAGTGTTTGATATGATGATAAAATATAAATAATCCTTGAAAAAATATGATTTAATAATAGTATAATAATAAGAAGAAGAGTAATCTAATAAAAATCTAAGAGAAAAAAATGCAGACATTATTGATGTGGGAACCCCCAGCGATAATAATATAAGCTCCACTGTGGGAAAAAAACTCAAAAAATATCAGGGGTTGCCTATTGATATGCTAAGATAGACTCAACAGTTAGACACACAAATAGTGAGAAAATTTTTAAATATTTGAAAAAATAAATAAACAAAAATAGGAAGGTGGTTGGACTTCTGGTCTCCTACCTCAGATACTCAACTCGCAGTATCAAGAAAGATAATAATAATAAATTTTCCATGATCATGAGGTGGAAATTTTCTATATGGTCTTAGTGATTAAATTTAATCTATTGGATGTAAATATGTTATATTGTAAGTATAATCAAAGTACGATACTCCAAAAAGAATGCATCAACCTATATTGGGACAAATCTATTATTACAGAATACACAGTGAACCATAAAAAACCAGGCATACTCATGAATAGAAAGAAAAGAAAGCTAAGACTAATAATATTGTGATTCCTAACGATAACAACATTAATTCAACTGTGGGTGAGAAGTTCTGGAAATATCAGGAATTGGCTGCTGAACTAGAGGAGCTGTACCATCTAGAATGCGCAGGAGAAATACCAATTATAATATTGACTCAAGGGTTGATCCTGAAGTCAACTGTGGCAGACATGGATGGAATAGAAATGCCAATTGACCTCCTAAGAGAGACTCAAGAAGCGGTTCTCTTGGATACATCAAGAATTGTACAAACGTTTTTAAAATTTGTTATAAAATTTATATCTGTAGGTGATTGAACCATGTCTCCCACCTCAATTTGAACCTAAAATTGTAAAAAGGAAAAAATATAAATAATAATACCAGCACCAAATAACTGATTCTTACATTTAATCCGGATCACAACTCACATAATAAAAATCTCCATGTTAATCTTAAGTTTTTATCAACATTATTATTTCATTTATCTATATGGGCAAATAATCTATATTTAACACATTCTACACAGAAAGTAGAGTACATGTGAATTATTGTAGTGACAAATTTATTACTAAATGATTTTGAATTTTAATGATTAATATGCCAACATAATTGGTGCAAACACAGTTTCTTTATCAAGTTTCTATTTGTTAAAATTAATTAAAAGAATAAAAAAAAAAAAAATTACTCGACATATTTAAAAGAACAAATATTCATTACCTTTAAACTCATGTAAACCAAAATCTGAAATTTGAAGAACCCATCGGCTATCCACAAGGCAGTTGCTAGATCTGAGGTTGCCATGAGATATAATATCACTATCATGAAGGTAGATCATTCCCTGAATGTATAGCATTAAGTTGATTAATAATATTATAAGTTTTATTTAAGCCTTGAAATTTTAATTAAAGATTTTTTTAATTAACCAAGAAATATTTTCAAAAAGTTTTAGCAAATATAAAATATAATATACCTTGATAATATCAGCTATAAGAGAAGAAATAAACATATTATCAAGATGCAAGTCGTCATTCGCCAAAACATCTTCTAAGCTACCTCTTGTACAATATGGCATTAAGATTTTTATGTTTCCAGCTTCAACTGATGCTCCAATAAAAGTGATCAAGTTCTCGTGGCGTACCTCTCTAACCTGTGAGAGATAAGTGGGATTAAGACTGTTTATTAATAAAAGGAACATGGTCTGGGAGTGGTAAAAAAATAACTCAAATAGTAAAAAAAAATATTTATTATGAGCCAATGTTTTGTCCCACTTTGTAAGACTTCATCAGGGCTAAAAAAAAAGAATATAAACAACCAAAAATATATTGTTTAAGTGAGCCAAGAAGGTGGTCAAAGTGAAAGTGGGGAGACAGGGACAAAGGACCTGAAAGGTAGAGAGAGGATTGTTAGTTTGGTGATCAAAGTAGAAGGTACCTCAGAACAGATGCAGGTAGCACAGATATGGCCCGAAAGTTGAAGTTCCAGCGTTGGAGAGACAGATAGGGGAAACTAAGAGAGTTTTATATTTGGGAAAGGGGAAATAGTGTTGCTAGTGAAGTGTTAGTTTTCATCTCTGATATAAGAGACAGTACTAAAGGTAATCTATTGTGAATAATCATAGATGTGGCTGAAGCAGGATTTATTTATATTGGAAGAAGATAGTTGACCATATAAAGTAGATTAGAGGAAGATAGTCCGAGTGGTGGTCAATAAAGCTATCAAAATAGTAAAAGAAAACTTATCAGTTGGTAACATAACTTCATTCTTATCAGCCCTGATGAAGCCCTGCATAGTGGAGCGAAACATTTGTTAAGAATAAATATCTTCCTCCAATCAGGATTTATTTAGTACAGTTTTTATCCATATATAAACCAAGGATTGTTCCCAACTATAGCTTGAGATATCACTCTCAATAAAATTGAAAACCTAAATTAGTAATTTAATTTTGTATATATCATTATTTTTTGATTTTTATTTTTATGTAAATAATTGTCAAAGAATTTTAACTCATACATTTATTATAAGTGTAAAAGAATGAGATGAGATAAAATAAAAATTTAGGTGGGGCTAAAAAAATACATAAATAATTACATAAAAATTAACAAAGTAAATTTAAAAAAAAATTAAAATAAGATGTACAGTGATGAGTATAAATAAAAAGAAATACAGTAAAGTATATTTTTTATGGAACCCTGCCAAGTGGGGCAAAATGTTGCCTCCTAATAAATAGTTGTTATAAAGATATAAAGCAATCAATCAAAGATCTTCCAATAAAATATTTGTTGTTCTAAACAAATGACTAAATGATTGTTTTGTTTTGATAATAAAGTTCTTAAATAATAATTTTATATAATATACTGAAAATTATCATTATTGTAATATTAATCAAGTTATTAAAAATTTAAATGAGCATTAAATAGCAATAATTACCTGTTTCAGTTCCTTCCTTATATTCCTTGTTAGGTCTACAGATCTTTTGTAAATTGTTTTAATGGCTACTGTATTTCCTTTATAGAAACCAATGTTAGTATAAGCCCTTTTTGGGCTCACATCAGGTACAATACTGCGTAAACAGCTTTGTCTACACACTTGAATCTAAAACAAAGAAAAGGATAATAGTTTCAGAGTTTCAACAAATGGCTTATACATTTTTTTTTGCTATTTATTAAGCCACTTAAAATTCTAAGTATCTTCAAATAAGTTTTTTCCAGCGTATCGAGGTGATTCTGGGTACCTATCCCTTAGGAAATGATGGTTGGCAGGAAAACGATTGACACCTGTCAATGCACCTGATCACAGACCTGATAAGGAATCCAAGATAGATTAGGGATCAAGAAGGACAATTCCATTAGACCAGATATCAGCGGCTTGACTTGGCGGCAGGAAAGTCAATAACTGTTTATCCAACCACTCCTTGCTCTTTGCAACTTATCATTCGTTGGAATCTAATGGAAGCCAATCAGAAGGGATGAATCAAAAGGATGACACCCCATGACAACCAAATGGGGGAGAGGTGGACTGAAGGTGGAGGAACTGGGACTTCTGGCTAGTCAGGAGATTGGGATTTGGGGGCCTGCTGAAAGATAACCACACACCACAGCATGCACCACCCACTCAGCTATTCATCAATATATTAGGTATTCATTTATAATGTAATGATATTTTATGGTAAACCATTATCTGAATTATTTTATATGAATATATTATATTCATAGATCTACTAAATGAAAATAAATATTTTGTTGTTCCTTTGTGTAGTTTTGAGGATCATATTCCCCAATACCACTCTCTAATATATTATATATATTGTAATATCCTCTTTTATGAGTAAATAGTTATTTTAATATATATATGATTTTAATTATGTTTTTATTTTATGTATCAATGTTAAATATTGTAGTATTAAACCTAAAAGCAACCTAACCAATTTTCATCAGTAAAATATGCAGTTACAAAAAATATTGTTCAAAGCCAAGATGGCGGCATGTATCCTCTAAAAAAGTCCATTGAATAGCGGCCATGTTGAGCAGATTCAAATATTTTAAAAACTTTTTTTAACTTCCCATCATAATTGTAATTACAATACATTTAAGAAAAAATAGAAGTTAAGAATAAGTATTAAATAAAATTATTGATAAAGAAAATCATAGGAACAAACTCAAAACCGTAGTGCTACAATCAATGTTGAGAACTAACAGCGAAAGAAGGGGAAGAAAGAAAACTTGATTTTTTTATCTTTCGTTGCTTAGGCAGGGGATGGATGGCATTGCCTAGAAGCAGGATGTCCTGAAGATCCCTTGGCTACTCTCAGTGGTAAAAGAAGTGAAAAAAGAAGACATCGAAGAGTCACCCAAGAAGAATAAGGGACTCTTTGTTATGGATCCCCTGGTGGGAGGACCTCTCCTGAGAGCAGAGGTGAAGAGAATCTTTTGTTGACCTTTAGAAATAGCATTTTGGGAAAGAAGACAAAATGTTTTGTTTACAGTTGTGAACAAACACAGTGAGTGTTTGTTTGTAAGGAATGAAGACATAGAGTAATTGGTTAGTGTTGCTCAAATAGAATTGAAGGAAATTTGTAAAGGTAGCTAATAAATAATTTAATTCAGTGTCATTAGTAGCTCAATGTATGTTCTGATTGCCTAGAAATCCGTCCTGAAATTAAGAGTCTATAATATTATATAAAATTAAAAATAAAAATTCTCATATTTATTTAATATTTAATCTTTTTTAATTGACCTTGTTATCTTCAAGACTATACTTTAGAAATGAGAATAAGTAAAAAAATATCAAATTTCATTTATTTTATTTTAAATAATTTTTGAGTATTACAATATTTCAATTGTAATAATATTATGTAGAGATGTATATTTGGTAAACTGGTGAATATGATAGGCCTTTGGAAAGGTAATCCAATAATGATAGCTTTAATGACTGAAATAATTTTAATTAATATAAATATATTGGGATAATTGAGTTCAGTAATTATCCTGGCATCTCATAAATAAACAGGTAGTACATAGAATTTTTTTTTTGTACTTTTAGTATATAAAATGGATCATTGCGGATAGTGGTTAATATTCATTTTCATACCAAATATACAGTATACATAAATAAAAAAACAGAAGAAGTAAAATAAATAAATGCCAAGGATAGTAACTTTTAATCATAAAAATTGATATATACTATTTTATCACTCAGACTATGGAGCTCCACCACATACAAGACGTAAAGCAGGACTAAATAATACAGGAACCTGATGCAAGCAATTTTAAAGACACTACATCGCGAAATAATTTTAAAAATTAGTCTCTATCACTCTTAATATGGAGATGCATATTTAGAGATTCTAAAACTTTACTACTTAGGTAATAAATTTAATAAAGTGATGAATTAGGTAATTTTCTTTTCCAAAAACTCCTAAACAGTGCATCCTAGCGAAACAGTATAAGAATATAGTATAAGAAATTAAACAGAATTAAATTCTACATCGAATGAATACCACAACATATTAATTTGGTTAAGTAGTTTGTTGTAAATAGTAAGCCTTCGTAAACAAAAAATAAATTTTTCCAAAACTGAGGTATATATTTTGAACCAATAATCATAAAGAATTCTTTAATTTATTTAATTAAAACTATTCACTAAGATCCACTCTTTAGCACTTATAAGTCAAACATCGATAAAAGACCCATTCAAACATAAAATTTCTAATGTTCTGTTACATTATTAAATTAATTACTGAATTAATTAAATACCTACTACGTAGTACTATTCCTCAGTCTTGTCCAAATTTGATAATACATTTTATTTTTTTGTTTACGACAGCTTATATTTACAACTTACTATTTAACCAAAGTAATATATTATGATTCTTATCTGATACAGAATTTAATGCAGTTTAATTTCTAATTCTAAAACTGTAGGATGCATTGTTTAGGAGTGATAGGAAAAAAAATGACCTAATTCATTATTTTAATAAATTAATTACTAAATTAATAAGAGTTTCAGAACTGCCAGAAATTCATTTCTGTGTTAAGTGTGAAAGAAACAAATTTTTAAAATTATTTGTAGATGTGTGTTCTATGAGATGGATTTCTTATCTCAGGATCCTTTACTACAAGGAGATACCAACAGTGAACATGTAACTTCAATGAAATTGAAAGCCAATGAAGAGTGATTAGGATAAACCATGAATGCTCAGTCGCAAGTGGATTATTTTTCTCAAAACTTTAAAATTCTTCTGCATTCCTTTATAACTGTTACATAGTATCCCTCATTTTATTGAAAATTGTACGAATTTGGAAGAAAGTGGAACATCAGAAAAAGAGTAAATTAAGAGACTAGAACAATTTTTAGATTATTGAAGGGATCCTAAAATGTATAATTTAATTGAAAATTGAATCTAGATTATTTATAAGTAAACAATACCATGTTGCTTTTCTGAGTGGCTGTAGCTGTTGGAATGATAGTCACTTCTCTCATGTCTATTTTCCAAAGGAGGCAGGCGAGTTTCTGTTCATAACGGTAATGTCTAAAACAAAAATATTGGCATATTAAATAGTTGAATTCAATTTAGTGGTTTATTATTCAAAGACAATTATGTACTTCTGTTTTGTGTTTTCTATTTTGGGAATTATTACCCTTCTTACTTTAAATTCTTTATTTCATTAATTTTACATCAGTAAGCTAACAATTCACTCAGCTTCCCGAAGAGCTTTTGTAATACCCATTAGCCAATGAGTGACACTCACAAAAAATAGGTGTTGGATTGACGAACCCACCCTATGAAAAAACAACATCAGGAAACGTGCGGTGTATTTCCTTAGTACATCGCACGAGACCTTGGACCTCCACAATCTGTCGTGCCAATAACAACAACAACAATAATAATAATAATAATGTAACAATGCAAAAATTTCGGACAATTATAACTTAAATGACAAAGCAAAATTTGAACTAAAATAACCAGAAAAAACAATATAAGGTATTGAAGGTATGAAGCCACAATAAAAAAACCAAAAAGAAAGGAAAGAAAATTTGCTTATATTTCAGAACTTTAAAGTAACAAACAACTGGGTAACCATTTTTTTAAATAGGCCCCTGAAGTTGGACGGAGTATCTGAAACTTTGGCAGTGGTCACTAACTGATATAAAATTAATTAAAGTAAGAATTTGAAGTAAGAAGGCTGAAAAAAAATTGAAACTATGAAATATTCCAGCAAACCAATCATGTTTACAAAATAAGTCATAATCTGTTTTTAAATATTTACTGATAATTTAAGAGGAAAAAAGTTTTGTATTATATGGTAGAAAGTCATAGAAAAAAAATGTTTAACAATGTAAATTATTTTTAAATTTATATCATTTTAAATTTAAAATAAGAATGATGTAAACAACTTAAAATAATGATAATAAAGAATATATTCTATTCCATGAAAAACAATTGTTTGAAAAACTTAGTACGGGGAAGTAATACTTATAAGGTTCTAATCATAGGAATATATGCTTAATTAATTACTTTGAACTTCATAACTATCCAAAATCCAAAGCTCTTTAATTAAATATCCAAGAGTATTTCCACGAAGTAAGTTGAAAAATTAATATTTAGTTATTTATAAAGGTTATATCAGGAAAATGAAAGATTTCTCACTTGAAAGCAAAAACTCCTGCCACCAAGAGAAGGCAAAAAATCCCTCCAATAATAAGAATTATTATCCATCTGTCTTTCTTGCACTTTTCCCCAAGGAAGCCACACTGTGGTTCAGCCAATGGTTGTGAACCTCCAACCCACTGGATTTTTCTTGATTCATTGTAATATTTGAATTCCTAAAAAAGAATTTTCTTAGAACAAGAAACTAAAAAAAAAAAAATAATATATAAATAATATTGTTCACATCTAACCCAATAATATCCACATAAGGTGACCTTATTTGATTTTTTTTATTCTTCAGTTGAAAATATTTCTATGATATAAGTCAATTCATATTCTATATGTTCCTTTTCACCCACCAGCACATAAATATAATATAAAGAAAATAGCCTAAATACTGAAGAAGAAAAATTATAAATGTTTCCAAGAAGTGAATTGCGTAAATACAGAGGGCTCTGCAAGGTTTATAGACATTCTGGTGTTTAGTGCTATTGATACATAATAAGATTCAAAACGAATAATTAGGATCAGAGTGTCAGAATGCAGGCAGGCAGGGTGACCCTGTCACTCAATGGATTAAGCAGAATAGGGGGTGCGTTTTGGGGCCTCAGGTACCCTGCAATGATACCAATATATTAAGGTGTGATCTTGGGTATTCTGAGGTATGAAACCCTTGTGGAGCAGAAACATCACACATGCACAGAAGAGGAGATTAGCCACCATACTGAGACTGGTTATGCTGAGGGTCATGAAGACATACAGAACGGTGTCACATGAGGCGGTGCAGGTGCTGGCCGGAGCGATGCCCCTGGATCTCATCCTCAGGGAGGATGTCCTTAAATATGAAGTAAAGAGGCAGGGACTAGAAGCACTACCAGAGGAACTCTAAGAGAGGATCGGCGTGACTCCAAACTTATGGAAGAAAATGTTGCAGGAGGATTCAATAGAGGAGTGGAATAGACGGTGGGTAGGAAGCCAGAAGGACGGTACTCTTAGAAAATTCTTCCCCATTGTACTTCCTAGATTGAAGGCTAAGTGAGTCCTCCCAGACTATTGGGTCTCACAGATCCTAACAGGAAAAGGGGCATAGCTTTGGAAAGAACATCGACCCCTGGTGCCCCACGTGCGGAGAACAGCAGAACAGGTAATAGTAGATTGCTCCACCATGGAAGGACACCGAGGCAGGCTGTCGAGAAAGACCGGGATTTTTACCCTCGTCAAGTTGGACTTCTCCCGTTTGATGGAAGAAGAAAATTATTCCTTCTTCAGGGAATTCATTTATGGGTGGAAGGAGGTGGTGGGCCCCACTCATTTAACAATGGGAAGGGCTTGACTGTCCGACATAAGCGAGCCACCGGAAGAAGAGGAAGCTGACCCAGACTGGGACCAGGAGGGCTGGACCAGGGTGGCAAACTGCAGAAGGCAATCAGACGGGTGCAGTGGACAAGGTGCAGCCCCATCAGTAAGGCGCTCAACGTACTGGGGTGCACCAGAGTTAAAAGTGTTCCCTATAATAATTAAAATGGACCCTCCCTCCCTAACATTATTATTGTATAATAATAATTTTGTAAAATAAAAAAAAAATGTTGATTTTTGGGAGCAGTGGCATGTGGAAAACCCACCCCACTAAACCACTCCTGCTGCACAGAATGGCGGGAATGGCAAGGGAGGGGGATAAAAAAAAAAAAAATGGAGGCAGAGAAAGGGGACATTTATGCAAAATGTATTCCTTACTTACAGGAAAAGTATACAGAGGAATTTGGCAATAGACTATTTTCAAGGATAGGGTTATGGTTCAGAAGATGAATGTTCCCTCTTGCAAGAAGTAACTTTTTCGAGGGGCTGGGTGTTGAGAGGAACCAGTTTCAGAATATGGTGGAAATCATTATTCTGAACTCACTGGGAGTCCTACATCATCATTTGTATAAGACCTTGGTTAGGTATTGTCAACTCCATGAGTCGAAGAGAGAAAACAAATGTAATCGACAAGTCTCAACTGTTGCTCTCTCATCCCTTTTAATATTGTCTATTGGACTGATTATAATGATGTTTATTTGCAGCCGCTCACAATTATTTTGAGTTCCTGCTTGGTATGCTTCTTTTTAATGCCTGACTAAAAATTCTTTTGGGGTAATCAAGCACCCCTGTCTTGGAGATGGTATGGGAACAATTTTTGAACAGCTTTTCCAAGTTTGACAGTATTTAGTAGGTATCTCATGAGCTGTCTGAATTTTTTTTTTGTACTTCTTAGTTGACAAAATGAAACCTGTCATGTCCAGGTGCTACTCATCTAAGAGATTAAAAAATAAATTTCTGCCTTGACCTACATAAAGAATCAGAAAACCAAACTTTCCACTTAAAAATTATTATATTTGCATTTTAAAATTATTTTTTACATTATTACATGAAAATCTGGATAAAAAATACTTAGAGGACTTGATAAGGCACAATATGTCTCATAGAATATACAGAAAATAAAAATGAAGACCATTGAATTAGGGGAAGAAACAAAAATATATAACTATTTTAGGTAAATAAAAAAGACCTGAAAAAATTAATTAATCCCTTTTCACTCCCTTAGAAGTTATTATAGTTCATTTAAAATGTATTCTTCATGTGAGTTTTCAAGGAAAAAAATTGTTTTTTCTTATTTTCAGAGGTGTTACTATCTTTCTGGTTATTGCAAATCTTCGGTAATGACTAATATGAAATAAATAATCAACACACTGGTAGAGCAGTCATATTAGCCGGATAGCTGAAGTAGCCAACACGTTGCATGCTCATTCTTGCGGAGCCATTGGATTCAGGGTCATCTAGGACAGCAACTACACTCAAGTTGAACTCAGCATCTCCATTGCTGTCAATATACACCTGTAGAGGAAATGCAGATAAATAATTTTATTAGGCATAGTAATGAAAAATATAATCTTTGTGGTTATGAGACAATAGACAATGATCATATATATTATAATAATCAAAAAGTATTTAAAATAAAATAAAAAGAATTTTATTAGTTTCAACTAATTTCCTATTTAAAGGATAGCTTGGGATCAAATTAAAAACTTTAATATTAAATAGATAATAGAATTTTATTTAAATTTTATAATATAAAA
>NW_027108991.1:582566-583774 GCF_000696795.3 Halyomorpha halys
ATCATGATGAATTACATGATCCTGAATAAAGGAATGGTATAATGCTTAAAATATCATAAAATATTATTATACCATTATAATGCTATATTACCATTAATATATTTTACTATTATTGTATTATATATTATGTAATATTATTGTTTAAATATTATATATTGTGTAAATAGTGCTATACATTATGTAATATTATTGTCTAAAAACGAATCTGACTTGCTTTTTTGCAAAGAAAATTTTTTGGCCTATTTTGAAAGAAGCAATTTTTGGTCTTTGTGATTTAAAATACATTTAAACTCAGTTAATACCATTGACAATATTTGTTTGGTTATTGTATATTCAAAAACAAATTGATTTGTATATTATTACCCCACAATAACATAATTACAGCACAGTATTAAAATAATTTAAACCGACACAACTGGCAATGTGAGACAAAACATTTTTTTTATTAGAGAAATAAAGTTGATAATTTTTTTTCGCACCCTAAGAAACCCTAGGATAAGAATTTTTGTAGTAATCAAAAAATAAAATTTTCGCCTTCGATATCTTTTCAAAAACCACCAACATTCTATAAATTGAACACTGTAATACTGATTTACACCAAACTAAGGAGGGGCTTAGGACCGTCTAAACTGCAAGAAATAATACAAAAGTACCTTCCTAAGCAAATTAAAAAAGGAGATATAAAATAAAACGTTTAAGATAATTTTTCTTTATTTGAAACTGAATTTTCTTCTAAACATTGAAGAAGATTAAAAATTTATTTCGTAAACGAGAGACATCAGCACAAAAAAAAAAATCTTCGAAAAATTAAGCCCAAATAGTGTTTAATTTTTGGTTTATACGAAAATTCGTATTTAGGGGTTTCAAAAGACGCTAAAACTGAATCTGACTTTGTTTTTTTCTAAACAAATTTATTTTCGTCTACTTCACAAGAATCATTTTTTCTTATTCTACACACAAAAAAGAACAAATATATCAGTATATAGTAATTATTATTTAATGATAAGGTACAAAGGTACTACAGAACAAAGGTAGTATGTAATAACATAAAATATTTCTTTTTTTTTTTTTTATTATTTATTTATTGTAATTAACAACTGTACAAAATAATACAACAGGTAAATATGTAGTATGTTTCATATACACTTGAAAATCTTGGGAAGGAACCACCCATTGGTGGTACTTCAAACATTAATTTAAACTAGAAG
>NW_027108991.1:583824-587021 GCF_000696795.3 Halyomorpha halys
TTGTCCTCTTTTTTCAAGATGTCCACCCTTGCTGGACAGAAATTGATGAGGACCTCCTCATCCTGGAAACATCATTTCCCAATCGCGCCCAAACAATGAATGCTTGCCAAAAACCAAAACCTGTCTCGATGTTGCATGTAAACATAGGTTGTCGCACAACAGTTAGGGATTTTTGCAAATGATTTACTTTCTGAATATTATTCTTTAGCACTATTTATTGACTTCTATTTTTTCTTAAATTTGCTGTATGTTCAATTATGATGGGAAGAGTTAAAATAGTTTTTATGATATTTGAATCTGCTCAACATGGCCTTGATTCAACGGACTTGTTGACTGAAGGATACGTACCGCCATCTTGGTTTTGTTTTGAATCACGAATTTATTATGGACAATGGAAATTGGTTAGCTTGCTTTTTGGATCAACAAAACAAATGAACAATATTAAAATTATACATAAAATAAAACATATTAAAAACCATTTATACATCAAAATATACTATTTACTCAAAAAGAGCATATTACAATATGTATGAAAAACAATTTCACTGTAACATTATTATTTGAAAATACCAAAACAATGCCTGGAGTCTCATTAAGTAGCAGTAAACCTAAGTTAATTTTCTTAATATTTTGTGGATTCAGGCATGCGTAAGCCCAATGCAGAGTGTAACGATGAATGAATGAAAATCTAAATCATCATTTTTTTTTTTTATTTAATTTTAATTTATCCAGTTATTAGGAACTATTTTATTGGGAGACTATTTTACCTTGCCATAATATTAAAGATACAATGAATATGTTTCTTCTAATATCTGATTCAGCACCTTACTTTATAAAAATGTAAACATGTAAAGTAAAATTAGTTCAGAAAATGATGAATGTATATATACCCCTGGATCTCATCCTCAGGGAGGATGTCCTTAAATATGAAGTAAAGAGGCAGGGACTAGAAGCACTACCAGAGGAACTCTAAGAGAGGATCGGCGTGACTCCAAACTTATGGAAGAAAATGTTGCAGGAGGATTCAATAGAGGAGTGGAATAGACGGTGGGTAGGAAGCCAGAAGGACGGTACTCTTAGAAAATTCTTCCCCATTGTACTTCCTAGATTGAAGGCTAAGTGAGTCCTCCCAGACTATTGGGTCTCACAGATCCTAACAGGAAAAGGGGCATAGCTTTGGAAAGAACATCGACCCCTGGTGCCCCACGTGCGGAGAACAGCAGAACAGGTAATAGTAGATTGCTCCACCATGGAAGGACACCGAGGCAGGCTGTCGAGAAAGACCGGGATTTTTACCCTCGTCAAGTTGGACTTCTCCCGTTTGATGGAAGAAGAAAATTATTCCTTCTTCAGGGAATTCATTTATGGGTGGAAGGAGGTGGTGGGCCCCACTCATTTAACAATGGGAAGGGCTTGACTGTCCGACATAAGCGAGCCACCGGAAGAAGAGGAAGCTGACCCAGACTGGGACCAGGAGGGCTGGACCAGGGTGGCAAACTGCAGAAGGCAATCAGACGGGTGCAGTGGACAAGGTGCAGCCCCATCAGTAAGGCGCTCAACGTACTGGGGTGCACCAGAGTTAAAAGTGTTCCCTATAATAATTAAAATGGACCCTCCCTCCCTAACATTATTATTGTATAATAATAATTTTGTAAAATAAAAAAAAAATGTTGATTTTTGGGAGCAGTGGCATGTGGAAAACCCACCCCACTAAACCACTCCTGCTGCACAGAATGGCGGGAATGGCAAGGGAGGGGGATAAAAAAAAAAAAAATGGAGGCAGAGAAAGGGGACATTTATGCAAAATGTATTCCTTACTTACAGGAAAAGTATACAGAGGAATTTGGCAATAGACTATTTTCAAGGATAGGGTTATGGTTCAGAAGATGAATGTTCCCTCTTGCAAGAAGTAACTTTTTCGAGGGGCTGGGTGTTGAGAGGAACCAGTTTCAGAATATGGTGGAAATCATTATTCTGAACTCACTGGGAGTCCTACATCATCATTTGTATAAGACCTTGGTTAGGTATTGTCAACTCCATGAGTCGAAGAGAGAAAACAAATGTAATCGACAAGTCTCAACTGTTGCTCTCTCATCCCTTTTAATATTGTCTATTGGACTGATTATAATGATGTTTATTTGCAGCCGCTCACAATTATTTTGAGTTCCTGCTTGGTATGCTTCTTTTTAATGCCTGACTAAAAATTCTTTTGGGGTAATCAAGCACCCCTGTCTTGGAGATGGTATGGGAACAATTTTTGAACAGCTTTTCCAAGTTTGACAGTATTTAGTAGGTATCTCATGAGCTGTCTGAATTTTTTTTTTGTACTTCTTAGTTGACAAAATGAAACCTGTCATGTCCAGGTGCTACTCATCTAAGAGATTAAAAAATAAATTTCTGCCTTGACCTACATAAAGAATCAGAAAACCAAACTTTCCACTTAAAAATTATTATATTTGCATTTTAAAATTATTTTTTACATTATTACATGAAAATCTGGATAAAAAATACTTAGAGGACTTGATAAGGCACAATATGTCTCATAGAATATACAGAAAATAAAAATGAAGACCATTGAATTAGGGGAAGAAACAAAAATATATAACTATTTTAGGTAAATAAAAAAGACCTGAAAAAATTAATTAATCCCTTTTCACTCCCTTAGAAGTTATTATAGTTCATTTAAAATGTATTCTTCATGTGAGTTTTCAAGGAAAAAAATTGTTTTTTCTTATTTTCAGAGGTGTTACTATCTTTCTGGTTATTGCAAATCTTCGGTAATGACTAATATGAAATAAATAATCAACACACTGGTAGAGCAGTCATATTAGCCGGATAGCTGAAGTAGCCAACACGTTGCATGCTCATTCTTGCGGAGCCATTGGATTCAGGGTCATCTAGGACAGCAACTACACTCAAGTTGAACTCAGCATCTCCATTGCTGTCAATATACACCTGTAGAGGAAATGCAGATAAATAATTTTATTAGGCATAGTAATGAAAAATATAATCTTTGTGGTTATGAGACAATAGACAATGATCATATATATTATAATAATCAAAAAGTATTTAAAATAAAATAAAAAGAATTTTATTAGTTTCAACTAATTTCCTATTTAAAGGATAGCTTGGGATCAAATTAAAAACTTTAATATTAAATAGATAATAGAATTTTATTTAAATTTTATAATATAAAA
>NW_027108991.1:590126-591577 GCF_000696795.3 Halyomorpha halys
TACAGAAAGTATACATGTGTCGTCAGCGTATGTTGTTAGCACTGTTAAAATATTTTATTATAAAATATTTCTAAAATAAGTAAATTTAATTTTTTTTCTTGACTCCTAGAACGCATCAGCAAGAACCCTCGAACAGGTGTCTAATATTTTTCGACCTATTATCACCAAAAATGCTTTCATTGAAATTAGTACGCAGCCTTCCTTTGTTAGTGGTGTGTGTGAGATTGTGCCATCCCATTTTCTCCTTTCTAGTTTCCCTGAATTTAGCCATGGTACATTCAAACATCTCTAATTTTTAACACTGGGTAATCCATACTTTTCAATTAAAAATTATTATTTCTAAAAAATGAATAAAAAAATATCTATTTTTTGCACAAAATTTGTCATTCAATACACTCATTTTAGAAACAGGTATTGGTTGATATTACCACTGTCACTCATTTTGTCCTACTATTGGTTCCATTATATTCTCTTTAGGATTTTTCTGAATATTTTATGACAAAAATTCTCTTTACATTACTTGATTCCACTTTGATCTCCCAGTATTATTCCATCATAACGATGAAAAACAAGAGGTCTCTGTAAAAATACAAGGACTAACTGAGACAGAGGGGAGTACAAGAATGAATAGTTACTGAACATAAAAAAGGGCAAAGTTAGTGTCTTTTAGAACCTTTAAATATGAATTTTCATATAAATCAAAAATAAAAATTTTGAAGAGTTTTTTTTCTGCCGCTATTCTGCGTTCACGAATTAAATTCGTAACTCCTTACAATGTTATCCAAATCCAACGTAACTATAACTGTTGAAAAGTTTAATTTCCGCTCTTACAAACCGTAGCAATATCTTTTAGATTTTATGCATTTATATGGAAGAAGAAGCAGTTTCAAATAAAGACAAATTTCTCAAACGTTTTATTTTATATCTCCATGTATATCCGACCTTCTCCTATAGTGTTCGATAAAAATGTTATTGCTACTTCCCACCTAATGACACAATCTAAGGTAATTGTGTTAGAAAATGCGTACTTCACAACACCACCAGTTCTTACTTCTTTCTTAAGTACTTTTTCAATGGTCCTTATCTCATCAGATCTCTGATGGCTAATAATTAATAAACATCATACTTTCATTTACCTATATAGGAAATATATAGTGAGGGGATTAAATGTAATCATGAAGAGTTTTAAACGGAAATAAACTATTTAATATTCCTTGGATCCAAATAATCATATCTCACAAAAAGGTTTGAGTGTATGAGAACAGAAAATCAAAAAAAAAAAAAAAAAAAAAAAAAAAATCATCTCACTTTGATAATAAATATTAATTTTATTTAAAAAGAAATGGAAGATATAAATATAAAATTTTTGATTAATCCTAGTATATGAATGTAAAATTAAATGATATTTAAAACCAACTAGGCCTGATGCTCATTGAAACAATCTGATGTAG
>NW_027108991.1:591627-596064 GCF_000696795.3 Halyomorpha halys
ATATCTCACAAAAAGGTTTGAGTGTATGAGAACAAAAAAAAAAAAAAAAAAAAAAAAAAAAAAAAAAAAAAGGATATATCCCAACCTGAATTTACATATATATAAGGTAGACTTTCTAGAAACAGCTATAAAATTTTTGATTAATCCTAGTATATGAATGTAAAATTAAATGATATTTAAAACCAACTAGGCCTGATGCTCATTGAAACAATCTGATGTAGCTTACATGGCGAATTTTTAAAACATTCGAAATCTCGTTTACCTCAAATTATTTACTGATCAGATGAGCTATAAATTACTGTGAGATCACTGTACCAGTGTTTTTCCCCTTAGGTTTCCCTAGTCAGAAGTTACACGTTTCAGAGGGCCAGGAACAGTTCACTTCAAAAAGTGCTTGCACACCCCCCTTTTTTATGACCCCTTACCTCGTCATTTCTAGCATTCATAGAGGGGGGAGGGAGTTACCTACAAGTTACCACCTTATTCTAACACCATGGTGAGAGGTCAAGTTTTCATTTCGTAGGACCACAAGAGGAATATAAGTCGACCGCCAAGGCCGGATTCGAACCGGTGCAGCCGCAGTTTCCAGATTGCAAAGACCTGCGCCTTAATTCCCTTTGCTACGGACGGCCCTCCTACACTTCTCAATGATGGACAAAGACACATCAAGTTCTTTGTCCGGCTGAAGGCTTGTGTTAACCTGTTTTTTCAGAGCGAATGCCCCTCCACTAAGCCTGGGAGGTGGCAAGGCAGGCACTATCCTCTTGGTCTACTTTCTCCCCAAGGAATGGCTCGGATTGAATGAATATATTAGACTAAGTGATAAGAAAAGACAACGGTAACTATGGAAACATTCAGAAAATTCTTGGAAAAAAAAAAAAATATTGGTCCGATTTAGATGATTTTTTCTTGTTCTTTTAGACAACTTGATTATCTGCGATGTTGCCATACACATACTACATAAAATATGAACATTTTTTAAATAATAACCTTAATTATGAGAGATAGTTGACCGTGGATGACGTACGAGGAGAAGATGGTTGGGGATACGGTCAAATTTAAACACAAATAAGTGTTGTAACTTATTTAATTGTGCCAACGTTTTAGGCGTTTGATTTCCAAACTAACAGCCCTGAAGAAGGCTAGAAACTCTAGCCGAAACGTTGGCACAATTAAATAGGTTATACCAACTTATTTCTGTTTCAATTTGATCGCACCCCCAACCATCTTCTCCCCGTAATTACCCTAATTGTGCTTCAATATTAGTACTGTATTGAAACATTTCTGAAATGTTTCATTACAGTACTAATATGATTAAGCTACCAAAGAGCGGTAAAAGAATTTTTAGGAGTGAAACAAAGTTGATATTCATTTTTAGCACCTCGAGAAGCCGCCAAATACGAATTTTCGAAAAAATCAAAAAATACATTCTCGGAGTTTGCAGTCTGAAATCGGCTTTATCACAGCACTACCTCCAACGGAGCAGTCTCTTCCCGTTCTATATCATCTCTCGGCTGTACCAGAGTCAATGTAGCACACACCCTTAGGGGACCCTACTTGTTGCCACTATGGCAACAAAACGATATTTATTACATATTTTACTATTTGTATATGTACTTATTTATATTCTTAATAAATACGTACAAGAGAGAAAAAAATACCATTATTTATTTTTTTGTCAGTCATATTATTCAAAGGAAAGAAATGATATAAACTTTTTTTATGGAGTTTATTTATTTGGCAGTAAATATAGCCTTACAAGATAAAGACTTCAATTTCAATTAATTCCAATAGAGGAGTTTATTTCCATTCCATTCACAGAACACCTACGATTTTAGTTTTACAAAATGCTCTTCTCTCTGAAGAAACTAACTCCGGGACCATTTCCTCAAAACAAATTAAACCTAGCGGGAAAAAGTGACAAGAGTCCTCGAGAATGGTACCAATTGATGTTAATTACTGAATAGATAAGTTTTTTTTTGAGGAGTTAAATTTAATAATATTAATTTAATTTCGACACTAATACTAGTTTTAATTCGGACTCAGCATGGATGGTAGGCTTTTATTTCATGGTGGTCCTACAAAATGAGAACTTGATCTTCCCCTCCTTTCTCCTTCCCTCCTGATGATTACCTCCAGATATAACTCCTCTCCTCTCCCTCCTCCACGTAGATCAGAAATTACCAAGAAGGGGGTAATACAATAAAAAAGGTATTGGACATTCCTTGATATCTATTTAACACATTACAAAGCTTAAAAACGATAAATTTATAATTATGAATAACAAATAAAATAAAAATAATTAAAAATGTAATGGCATCAAAACTTATAAATTATAAAGTATTTATTTTTAAAATAAATAACATGACATAGGACAATCCTATAAACTTTATTATATTTTTATCTACCTTATTATTTTTTATTATCACTATAATTATAATTATTTTTTAATAATGCCTTTGGATGATTAGGTATGAAATACTTTCTGTAGAATATCACTTAATAATAATAATATTAATAAAAACACTAGTGTTTATTTGGTAATCGTTATTGTGAATTATGGTCTTACTGCACTAAACCTGAGCAAAGCGGATGAACCGAACATTGTTTCAGAAAAGGAACGACTGGCAGAATGAAAAAGCAAGTCTCTGCATGGGAGATTCCACAGTCAACTGAACCAAGCCTCCATAGACAAAGAAATATCAGTTGAACAGCTAAAATCTGGAAGTCTATTCTCCGAGACAGACCCCTCTGTGGTTGCCATTCAAGATCAGATTATTACTACCAGCTCATTTAAATGCCCATCCTAACCCATTAATTCTTAATCTCTCATCCTTAACAATCCCTGATAATCCTCCGAGGCGTCTGAAAAGAAGATGGGGACTGGACCTTCTAATTTAAATTAATGCTTGAAGTACCACCAGTGGGTGGTCCCTTCCCAAGATATTCAAGTGTAAATGAAACATACAACATATTTACATACTGTATTTATTATTTGTACAGATGTAAATCACATTAAATAAATAAATAATAATAAAAAAAAAATATCATTTAGAGAACATGTTCTAAAAGATGCAATACCACCGGATAAGTGTCAATTATGCTCAGTAACGTATCAATCTAACATATCACTGGTGGATGTGGAGTTTGGCTAGTACCGAATATACCGAGCCACAACAATGTGGGCCAAAGTTTGCATCAGGCCCTGGCGATAAAGTAAAAATTAATTAATGATAAAAATCCATATTAGGAGTACCACTGAAATAGACTCCTCCAAAAAGGTTCTCTCAGGCTCTATTGGGATGAATCAATTACTACAGACCATATAGTACGCCATAATAAGTCAGATATCCTCCATATAAATCTAAGCACAAAGAAAGTGGAACATATTGATGTTGGAACCCCCAGCGATGCCACCACTCGTTGCACAATCTTATCTCGCATCTTGTAATTGTTGCCTTGGAATTTTTTATTTAACAACGTTTCGGGGTGTTTTTCCCATCTCCTGGTAATCTAATCCCTTATGGTTAGTTCTATCCATTTCTTAGTAGAATTTTGCCATCAAAGTTACTAATTTAAATAATAGTACAACATTATTTTTAAATATTATAAGTTATATAAATTTGTAACTTTGATACAAAATTTCTAGTATGAAATGGATAGAACTAACAATAAGGCATAAGATTATCTGAAGATGGCGAAAACACTCCAAAACGTTGTTAAGTGAAATGAAGATTGTTTTAAGTATTTTTCATCTTATCGTCGTAGCTCATTAAAAATTAAAAATCTGTACCGCTATGACACATGAAGGGTCAGGGGTTCAGTAATTTGTAAGGAAGTACTGTTAATAGATCAACGGTTGTGCAAGGAGGTGATTTGGTCAGAATAACGCTCGACCGCTAATTGTTTACCCAATTAAGGATACTCAATTTAGGTGGCTGGGTGGAACCCTAAACTCATAACTAATAAATTTCCTATAAAATAATAATTTTATTTTTAAAGATCTTTTTTTCATACATATCGTATAACTAATTCTGCAAAACAAATACTAATTGTTTATTTATTTTTTAATAAATTTTCATCACACTATTTACAAAAGAAATTATTAATTGGTATACGACAGTAAATACATTTTAATATCAAAGAATCACTAGGCAGTGACTACTAAAATTATAAATATTAAACAGTTAAAAACCTTTAATCAGGTAATGAATTTTAATGTGGGTTTAGAATTTAATTTAATTAAATTTGTAATACATTGATTGATTCAAAGAGAGATGGAAACTCTACGGTGCAATTACTTTTATAAATTAATTCTTCATTGGTTCAATTAAGCTTTAATTAAATTTCAATTATTCCTTTTAGCATTGTTTTCTATTAATTATTACTTGATTAATACAGAAAAAATTTGATTTAAATTTGTAATTAAAGTATTGA
>NW_027108991.1:596116-602354 GCF_000696795.3 Halyomorpha halys
ATTATGTTTTTTTAATATTGTTTGTAATCTACTATTACTTGTTATAGTGTTTTTTTCTTGTTTTGTTTTTTACTGTAATGGTTTCTATCTTGTTTTGTTTTTAGCCCTGAAGAAGATCTGAAATTTAGGCCTAAACGTCGGCACAAGTGAAGTATTTTTCGACCATTTTCTCCACATAAATCTTTTAGTTATTGATTTTTTTTTTTATGCCTGCTAACCTCAGGCAACCGCAGGTAGAATGAGTTAGATTTACTATCACAAATTTTCACTTTTAATAATATCTGGCTCCCTAACCACTCAAATCCCCTAGTTTCTAACCTCACGTCATTTTCCATTCCAGACAATCCTCCTAGGCGCCTGAAAAGAAGATGGCCACGAGACCTGCTTATGTAAAACGTCATTGGAGTGCTGTCAATGGGTAGTTTCTCTACACGCCTGTAACACTCCAATATTTAACCGAGATCAGTTTTACTGAATGTATTATAATGTACAGTTGTAAATATCAATAAATATATATTTTTTTAAAAATAATATCTGATGAGTACATGAAATGAAACTATCTCAGTTCATTTAAACAAATACGTCTGTACAATTATTTAAAAAAAAAAGAAAGAAAAAAACAGCAAATTGCGAAACTGAGAACATCAATGACCTAAATTATGAGACCTCTCCTCTAACATTGAGGGAACAAACGGAGCACTAAGGGAATTGATGGGGCTATTACCTCCTGAGGACGTTCTTAGTTATCTTGAGAGAAGAAAACGGCTCAAGGGCGTAAGGATCTAACAACGTAAGAAAAGATACTTCTTTTTTTTTCGGAGAATGTTTCCCTAACAATATTAAGAAGCCCAGAATATTTTATTCTCAATTTACTCATTAGAAATAATTTTTAAAGCTATTTCATAAGCTTCAAATTCTCTCACAAGAGTATCATATTTTAGTATATCATAGTAAAAATATATGTATATATAGTTGACCGTAAAAATTGATATATAAGAAGATGGTCAGGGTTGCGGTCAATGGAGAAACAAAATAGTTTATAACTATTTATTTTCCGACGTTTCGCCCCACTTTGCAGGGCTTCATCAGGGCTAATCCGGATGCGGGATAGTTCTTTGTCTTCCTCAGTGATGTCAAATAGGTTCTCTCTCTCTCTCTCTCTCTCTCTCTCTCTCTCTCTCTATATATATATATATATATATATATATATTCCAGATCAGTAATAAGTTGAGGGATGAGTATGGATGAGTTAGAGATGGGGTGGCAAAATTGGGGCCAAGACTAAGAATGTTAACAACGTTGGGAGGTATAGTGGTGGAAGATATATTATTAACCCAGTTTTCTTGCCCTTTAGGGTAGATTTTGGTGGATAGAGATTTTTCATAAATATGTTGGAATTTGGAGATGAGTGAGAGTTTTTACATTGCTTAGTGGAAGTAAAAATGTTTTAAAACCATTATTAAGTTTAGTCATATTATCATCACTAATGACAGAAGCTAACAATGATGAAAGAGAATTAATTTTGGTATTATCAATCATGTGCTTTGAACAGCCCTACAAAGTGGGGCGAAACGTCGGAAAATAAATAGTTGTAAACTATTTTGTTTCTCCTTTGACCGCAACCCTGACCATCTTTTTATATAACATAGTAAAAATAGTAGTAATAAGAGATGTAAAATTTGTGATGAAGATAGTTGACCGTAGATTAATAATTGAAGAAGATGGTTGGGGGGTGCAGTCACAAAAAAGAACATAAATAAACGAAAACATATTTTTATTATCAATTTACACAATTTTGATCCTTTTTTTCTTTTTCAACTTTTATTCTTTAAAATTCTCCAAACAATATATAAAAGATAGGATGTATCAACATAGGAATGATGTAAAAAATATGGAAAAGGAACCCACCCAAAAAAATAGCATTGGTTCAACATGTTGTTCAAATTGAGAAAAATAAATATGTAATTATTATATACAAAAAAGTTGGTAAATAGATAAATTTTCAAATCCTTAAATTGTACAAATGTATATATAAAATAAATATACACTAATAAAAGTATGAATAGGTGAAAAAATAAAATAGAGAGGGGGTATATGTATGTTAAAAAAATACACATAAAATAAAAATATATTAATTATGGATTTTAAATATATAAGCAAAATAATTAAAAATGAATGTTAATTAAATTATATTAAAAATGTAAATTAATGATAAAAAGTTATTGTTACATGATAAGGTGATAACAGAGTTCTAACCTGTTGAAGGTAGGTTCTGTTTTTAAGTTGTAAATATAAGTGAAAGAGGGAAAGTGTTTCGTCAAAAAGTTTTAAATCTAAGATATCAATTTTTAAAAAATAAAAAAAAAAAGTTATGTAAGAAATCTATTTAAAAACAAAATTTTATGAAGTTATTATGATATTATTTTAATGATTATTTTATTTTAAAGATGGCAAATTTGCCCTAAAAAAAAAAATGCCCTTGACAGGGCAATTAGCCTGCAATTTTGAAATTTTAAAAAAGCAATGACAGGAAATAATGTAATTGTTATATAAAAACAAAAAACTTTTTGTAGGTTGTATCCTTGAGAATGGCCTGAGGGCCGAAACGTTGGAGAATTTTAAAGAATAAAAGTTGAGAGAAAAAAAGGATCAAAATTGTGTAAATTGATAATAAACTAAACCACTCTCAAAAATAATATATAAAAAATAATTAAAAAAATATTTATTCATGCCGACATTTCGACCTGAGTTTCAAGTCTTCATCAGGGAGCTTGCAGCTGGGGGTCCTAGCTAATAAAGTTTTATCTAGGACCCCTTTACCACACTCCCTGACCATCTTCTCCAATTATTAATCTATGTTCAACTATCTACCCCTCATCAAAAACAGAATTTATTTTTAGCCCATCATGTACTTATATCTGTTACTACTTATCTTACTTCACAAATTAACAGATACTAGTTTGTTCCTGTGAAAAGTGACTTAAGGTAAACCTCAGGAAATTAGGTATAATATAAGAATATAAAAACGTATTCGGCAATATGTATGATACATGATTCTGGAATGGAGCTACGAGAAGCCAATCAGATGGAAGAAAAAATCTGATAACGCTCACTACGACAAAATGGGAATAGCCTGAGGCAGAGTTAGGAGAAAATAGCTATAGCTGAAACTAGTAGCTAAAGTTGTCATGGATACGATATTTATTTATCAATGATTCATTCATGAATAAGGGTCGTATCCATGGCAACTTTAGCTATAGCTAATTTCCGCCCATCTCTGGTCTGAGGGAGGCACTAGGAGGTGGAATAGTGTCTTCGAACCCAGCCAGTGAACACTTCAAGTTGGCCATAATAAAGATATCATAGACTACCACATCACTGACTGAATTCCTCCACATACCACGCGGAGGAATGCACTATATGCATCACGATATGCAGATTCCCACTTTCTCAAATAGGTATGTATAATTTAAAGGTATTTTATGGTTAAATCATCTATCTGAGTTTTGATTATTATATTATATTATTTATGATTATATTAAATATAAATAAATGCTTTGTTAGTTTAAGTAGCTTTGAAGATCATATTACCCAATCTTACTCCCTAATATTTTATATATTCAATGGTTATAATATTTTATAAAGATGCCTCGCTGATAAACACGCACATTTGGAAAGTAAATTTAATTAAAATTGTTTTGCAGGACTCAACTAATATAAATACTTTTGCATAAATGCCATCCGTAATTATCCTGGAATCCCAGAGAGGACGCATAGGAAGCATAGCAACATTGAGTATAGTATTTATTTTTAATTTTGTGCTCAAATTGTTCAAAACATTCTTGCAATATCACAGTGTGATTTTAAAAATAAAAATTCGTTGTGCTTAACTGAAAATATTGTTATAAAAGCGCAGATTTACTTATTAAACACATTTGCTGAGTATCTTCAAGATCTTGAGTTCGACTTTCAAAACATAGAATAGAACATATTTATTCGAGAAGGACAATCATTTTGTACAAAGTTCATTACATAAAATACAGTTATAAAACAATACCTGAGTCTAGTGCTCCATTACAAAAACAATAAACAAAAGCTACAACAAGTGCTCTATAACAAAACCAACAATAAAACAAACTAGATAGTACAAAACTAATGACGTAATATTCTTTACCCCATTATAATTAATTTGAAATAATAAGAATTATTTCAAATAAACTAAACTATAATATAAGTTCAGATATTAATTTGCTTCGAAAACTATTTACATGTCTCTTAACAAATCAAACTTATTACACACTGTCACACTGCGTTTTTGAAATAACTTTTGCATAATGGGCAGAGTTCGTTTGCCTTGAAAGTGATATTTTGCTTCCATGGTGTACTTTTATGTGCTACGGGTTTCCTACATTTAGTTGGCTGATGCACCTTATTTTTTTTTTAATTTAATGCTTCAGGTTTAAGAAGATTAAAACTGCAAAGTGATCGGTATATAGAATTGGTTTTTGAGTTCAATGCTCTCTTGATAAACGTTTCAAAAAGATTTACGATATCATGTTGAATAATTTGATATATTAAAAAAGGGAAAAATCGGTTGTGCCATTTGCTCAATCTCATTCCCACGAACAGGCAGATTATTACAAATACCTAAACACTTTACCGACCCTATTTGTTGCTAGTCGAGTAAAAATATCAAAGAAATCTGTAAAATCAATTTATATAATATTTGTTGATGACGATAAATTAGTATTATTATTTCGAAGTATTTTAAAGTTAGGCATGAGAAAAAACGAAACAACGTGTTAAATATCCCATGGCACTTTGGAAACTAACTTTAGAATGAGGATTGATCTGTGTCTAATTCGTGTGCTGGTTCAAAACGGTTTCATTTTTTGGTTTTAAATACAGGACCCAAAAAACATTCTATTAGAATGTACTTGGGTATCGATTTCGATCCATCGACTCACCTCAACTTTTATTTTTTTATTATTATTTTTTGTAATACTACTTTTTATTTATTGATAGATATTACAATCTGCCACACAGTTGTGGGCAATAGGTACTAGTGATGAATGATCTCATACATACTAAAATAAAATAAATTAAATAAATGAATAAAAAAAAATATCTCTTAAAATATATACAAATAGAAGGATAAACAAAATAAACATAATCAAACTATCTGTATGAAAAATAAATAAATAAAATAACATAATGATAAAATAATATCAATTTTTATTAAAGTAACAGTAAACAGTTAAGAATATGAATTGAGATTCATCACTTCTCTACGAAATCCCCCCCCCCCCCTCATTCGTCAAAATCGCTCCCGAGAGCAAGAAAAGGGATCGATATTCGGAATCATCCATCGCCTGAGTATTCCAATCGCGCTCTGGAAGCTTACCTCAGAATAAGGTTTGACTCGTGCCTAATTCATGATCTTTATCAAAAAATGGTTCATTTTTGGAGCTGAAAATGAAGACTGTAAATGGGAATTGATATCCGCGTCGGAATCTTTAAAACCTATATTTTATCTTATCGTTCCTCCGACTTAGATATGTCCGAGTTTTGGTTGAAACCACTCACTTTTTTTTAAAAAAACTTTTATTAAATTTCCATTAAGAATTTAGGGATCAAAATTGAAATTCGTCACTTCTGCATGAAATTCCCTTTCATTTGATACCTCATTCGTCAAAATTCTTCTATCATTTTGTTTTATTGTATGCTTTAGCTGCTCTTAAGTTTTAAAGCTCCTTTCTTTAGTATATTAGACTACTTGTTATATATAGTATATATATTCATATGTAGTAAAATATTATATATTTTATTTTTTTAAATATTTTATATTGTATTCTTATTTTTAATCAAGTTCTCTCAATACTTATTACGAATTCATTAATGGTAAATTCGTATCATTAATACTCACTTTATTAGTTCTTTAAATTATTTTTATTATTATTATTTTTTAACTTTATTTTCATTTTAGTATTTAGTTAATTGAATAATTAGTTTCATAATTCATAATGTACCGTTCTAGCATATAAATCGTTGGAGCCTCCACAGCGCATTAATAATCAAAAGTGTAACTAATAAATTCCATTTATGTCGATTATCCTTACATATTATTTTAGCAGTTACCGTTAGATGTTATATAATCGGATCATATTCGATGAACTCCGAATATACAAAAAAAAAATCCATGGCTCCCCCGATTCGGAAAAGTGATCGATACTACCGT
>NW_027108992.1:0-360 GCF_000696795.3 Halyomorpha halys
CTATACTGCCTAACCATTGTTAGAGGTCAAAGTTTTTCATTTTGTGATCAGTATTTTGTAATGAATTGGAAGTTTAGAACATTTGTCAAGTAAGTGCTGTAATAGTTGGAATCAACGTGCAGTTTCCTGTCTTTTCAATCTTGTGTGAAGATTCCAAGTCGGTCGCTTGTCCAGAAGTAGTCCAAGGTAGCGGATCGGTTCGACAGGGGTAAGAGCAACATTATTAAAGGATACTGTAGGGCAGTCGGTAGGTTTACGACGAAGAGTAAAGGCGATTTGATTTATTTTGACCCTTTTGATTGGAGAGTTTGGGATGCAATGAAAGGGTCATTATTGACTGCACGCACCCATATGTCATCA
>NW_027108992.1:3134-4191 GCF_000696795.3 Halyomorpha halys
ATATAAGAACATTATTCTACCAGCACCTTCCTTTTTGAGTGAGATTTACATTTCCTACTAGTAGCCCTGATGAAGGCTAGAAATTCTGTTGGCACTATAATGATATAATAAACATATATAACTTTTGTCATAAGTAAAAGTAAATTATTATGAAAATGTAGAGAGAGAGAGAGAAATGCTTTATTCATTCATGCTGGCCAATTACATTAGGTCACATCACACAGCATAGCAATCAATCCATGTTCGGGCAAATACACATTATATATATTCAGATGTTATGACTATAATTTTTTTTTCTTTCTTTTTATCATTTTCCCCCTTTTTCTTCACAATCAATACTTGTCTACACATCCAAATACTACAAATATTGGATACAATACTAACCACAAATATTTTATTTCATTTCATTCATTTTACTTCTCTTTTCTTTCTTTATCAATTTCATTACACTTAACAATTTTATTTTATTAACTTGACAATTCTATTATCCCTATCTCAGACCTCCCATTTCCCCACGTTCGATCCGTTAAACAAATTAAACAAATTTATCACCAGACAGCAATGTGGAGTCAAACCAAAGACATAATAGTGACAGCAGTAGATCAGTTTATAGAAAGAAACACATAAATAAAAATATATATATAAATATACAAATTTTGGAAAAAAAACAAAAAGTCAGTTAAAAGAAATACTTCAATGAATAAATAAGTTAAAAGAAATAATGTAATAAATAAATAAGTTATGGGAATATATAAATTAAAACACAGTGAATAATCTCGAGGCTACTTCCCGTGCAGGCGATGATGTATGATCCCCAGGGAGTCCAAAATATTTTCCTCCAAGATCGTTATATCCCCGATGCTAACACCTAGGTCTTCTAAGAAGCTCCTAGTTTTATTATTAAATTTTCATTATGTGGCTCATTACCAGTGATGCGGCGAGAGGGATGCGCTGGGATCTCTTGAGCTCTGCTCTACCCCTCACACGTGGGGGATAGAGTGGGCTCAGGGATCCTCAGGTCGATTGTATATATTTTTTTATCATTATGTTATTTTAT
>NW_027108992.1:6996-7734 GCF_000696795.3 Halyomorpha halys
TTTCGACTGCCGTGTGTGCAGAACCTCCGTTACAAAGGCAATCTCCAGTTCCGGGTGTATCCTCTCATTTCGTACACGATCTCTCCTCGTCTTCCCCACCGTTCTTCCCAGAAACTTTATTTCTACAGCAGTGACTCCGCTCTCCTGCCGGTCCGTCAATATCCAGCTTTCAGCTCCATACAAGAGTATCAGCAAGTTTACTGACTTAAATCACGGACTTAATAAAGGGACCGGTTAATAAAAATCTAAAATGTGCTATATTTAAAATTTCAAAATTTAAATAAAATACCCAAGTCCTGTAATTAGAAACTTTATTGTTTAATTTTTTATATTAATATACAGATAGCTCACCAAACCTTGTTTGAATTCAACTAAATTTTTCAAAAGCTTTTATACAAAAAAATTAAACTTGTCTGACTGAAGACCTAATATGATGTCTATAATTGAACAGGTATGATGTAGCTAGTTGAATCAAATAATTTTATTTTTGTATTATGAAAGATCGAATTGAATTTTTGTACTTACTAAAATTTCCTGAATTTTAATTTCTTGAAAAAATATGCAATACTCTAGGTACGAGTAGAAAGTAGTGTTTCAATATTATATTCAATTTATATTTTCCCCAAAATTAAAAACTTCCGGTTAGCTTTTGAATTGTGTATTTACATACGAATATGATACTAACAAAAAAACTAACAAGTAATATAAAAAAATCATTTTATTTAAAAAATTTTTTTT
>NW_027108992.1:10724-11104 GCF_000696795.3 Halyomorpha halys
TAGTTTCAAGTAAAAAAATAAAAAATAATATTATAATAGAAACATTCCTGTACAAGGATTCATTTTAACTTTTCTTATTTCTGACGTATGACCATGTTTATGTTTTCTCAGGCTAATCAATTGATTTTAGAGGTGCTGAGAATAAAAAAATAATCGATATTACGATAACGCGCTTGCATATCGATTTATTTTAAATTTTCAGACTTCTAAACAATTGGGGTCCCATTTTATGTTTTCGGAGGTGTTGAATTCGAAAATAATATCGATTTTGTGATCTCGCGTTTTCGAAACATAATAAAAAATACATTTTATAATTGCGTACTTCCGTTTTAATTTAACCTTTTAGATTTTTAAAATATTGTGGGCCCCTTATAGGTTTT
>NW_027108993.1:0-294 GCF_000696795.3 Halyomorpha halys
ATATTTCATTTTTCATCGGGAGACTTATTTCTTGGGGTGTCAGAATGGCCGCGCCCCGACCCGGAAGAGCAAGTGCTTGTTTGGCTGCAACATCTCCCAGTTCATTTCCAGCGATCCCCACGCGATAAAGAAAACAGTTTTCCCCAAGTTTTCTAGCATATTGGTGTAATTGTGTATTTTTATGATTGCCGAGTGTTTCGGGTAAATATTCTTCATGGCTTTTAATGAGCTTAAAGAGTCGGCAATGATAACAATGTTATTATGCGTCACTGTCATGGAGAAGTGGAGTGCTGA
>NW_027108993.1:2664-3349 GCF_000696795.3 Halyomorpha halys
TTCGTCTGATACATCAGAATCTAGCCCCCCTTATATAATCAAATTACCAATTTTGGTGTCGCTTGAAAAACAAATTCCCATGGTGACCAAATAAGTCTGTAAAATAAGGTCAATCGAATTTTCAAATCGATCTTCTCTATATTTTTTCGAGGCACTAAAACATTTTACTAACATGGATCCTATGGATTAAGGTTAAGAGAGAGTAAGGAATGAAAAAACGCATATTTTGTTAGTCTTTCGTGTATATCTGGAACAGTCTTGTTTTTTTAAGGGCAATAAACATTACAGATAGTTGTAATAACGTAATTCAAAAATAATGTACCTCTGACCATTTTTGTTGATTACGGCACCCAAAAATATAACCAAATAACTAAATTAACGCCATCGAAAACTAGAAAAATCTTAAAAAATCACAAAGCTTTCAATTATAGCTTTTTTTAAACAAAATTAATTCTTTTATATTTTTAAAAAGAAACTAGTTTATTATTCAGAATGGGAATGATTACCCTTATTAGTAAATGTAGCTAGTAAAGGTAAAATCTTGCTATTGTCATAAAAACCATGGGTTGTTATAAATAACATTGATTTATTTATTCTAAAATATTTAATTTTTGTTAATAATCCAACTATTTATATCTTACATTTATTTACTGTTTATTGAAAAAAATATTTAGATATGGTTGGT
>NW_027108994.1:0-3128 GCF_000696795.3 Halyomorpha halys
ATAATTAATGATAGAATTGTAACTAACAATAATTAATGATAGTAATCTAATTAACAATAATTAATGATATAATTGTAACTAACAATAATTAATAATATAGTTGTAACTAACAATAATTAATGATAGAATTGCTAATTTAGAAATAGAGTAAGGAGTAATGAAATAAAAATATATGTAATGAAAAATCTTATAAAATTAATGGATAAAAGAGGGAGGTAAGTAAATGAGATGTAACTATTGTGGAATATAAAACATAATCATTTTGACTGTTCTTTTTTATCTCAATTATTTTATATTTCATCTTTTCTAAAACTATATACATATCCTTATAGTTTAATCATACTTGGCAATGTTTGATCTGGAGTTGATTCAGCCCTGATGGAGCCCTACAAAATAGGCCGAAACCTTGGTTACTGATGAATAGTTTTTGCAGCTATTTTCGTACCTTTCTTGGTCCAGCTTCACACGTACAATTAGTTACGTACGGCCAGGTAACGATCTCCCGATATGAATAAAACCTAGGCCGCGGATTGTCGCTGAAACAGAAATGTTTTACGATAGGATTTTTTTCGCGTGGATATTCGGACTTATTTAACGGAATTTCCACTTTTTCTCTGAATTTGGACCAAATCAGCTGGACATTTTTCGAAATATGAGTGGCCATGAAAATAGTTGTGCGCATGCGTTAGCGAAAGGAGGCGTAATCTAATAAAGTTGTGATATAATTACACTACTCTTAAAAATACCTTTAAAAAAAAATATATTGGAATACATTTATAGTTATCTATTCTATACTAATTTTTGAATGGAATATAGTCCGGGTGCGGTAAAAAAAAAACCCAAATAGAGCTGTCACAACAACAAAAATGGCGGCGATCTCAACTGGTCTATTGTGTGACGTCATTCTCCATTTAACAGACCAAGTAACAGACTCTCAGCCATGTTAAATGTTATTTCGTTTTACCACGGTAAAAGAAGGGAATTTTTTTCGATCTAACTGAGTTTTTCCATTTAACACGCTTTAACATGTTAAACCAAAGATCATGAATACCCCTAGTTTAACATGTTAAAGCGTGTTAAATGGAAAAACTTATGTTAAATGGAGAAATATTTCCTTCTTTTAGCATGTTAAAACGATATAACATATAACATGGCTGAGAGTCTGTTACTAGGTCCGTTGATTGGAGAATGACGTCAGGAAACAGACCAGCTGAGCTCGTCACCATTTTATTTACTGTTATGTTAGGTTAATTACTCGTAGTTTGTGTTGTTTTTTTTTCTTTTGTATTGTGTTTTGGACTTTTTAAAAAATACAATCAGTAGCCAAACTTTTACACTTCTACTTTTCACTTTTTTAAGGCATGTTGTAATAAATTACAATAATCAAAACTTAGACGTAAACAATAACATGAAGTTTTGGAAAAGGTTACTAAACAAGTTGCTCAGAAAATCCGCTAGGAGCTCTTATGCATTTATCATTTAACATGACTTTAAATAGGACTGCTCACAATGCTATACTATAACATTTAACATGGTAAAACATTTTACATTTAACAAAATATCATGAATATCCCTAATATGGTACCATATCCGTTCGATCGTTTACCAGATGAACTAATAAATATATCAATTTTGTGATTGTTTTCAAATTTTTTTTTAGTTTACTTCGTAGTAGACTAAAAAAGAAATATTTGACTGGGTACTTTGTTACTTTTATGGATCTCAATAACTGATTTTTATTCATCAAATGACCATATCTCCCTGTAGTTTTTCTCAACTCCACTTAATATCCTCGATTCTTTTATTTTTTGACCAAGACTCCCATTGGAGTCCTATACTGCAACCTCGATACTTTTTATTACGATTAAAATTAGCCATATATATGTGAGAGTGTGGGTGCCATATGTATATTTATGTGTGAAAATGTGTATTTAATTATATATATTATTTATTTAGATATACTTAAAGATCTTTTTTTTTTTTTTTAATATTTATTTACTGCTATTTACAACTGTACATTATAATACATTTAGTAAATCTGATCTCAGTTAAATTGGAGTGTTACAGGATTGTACAGAAACTACCCATTGGTAGCACTCTAATGACATTTTACATTAGCTGGTCTCGTGCCATCTTCTTTTCAGGCGCCTCGGGGGATTGTCAGGAATGGAAGAGGATGCAAGATTAGAAACGAGGGAGTTCTTAAAGATCTTAGTATACTTTATAGTTTTATCGTATTCTTATATCATTTTTTTTATTTTATCCTTTGGTTGCTGGAAGTTTTAATGCTTCTTTCTTTTTTATATTCCTTATATTAGATTCCTGTTACATATTATTGTATTTCGTATATTATTCTAGTTTTCAAAAAATGAAAAAACAATGTTTTGTAATGGATCGAGAAAATAATTTTAACTGAAAAAAACATCGAAACTGACTTCATAGAGGAATTATTTCGGCGTTAAATAAAATCAATAGGAGTTCGAAAATCTAAACTCGTGATCTAAGCTGATGTTTTCGTTCCTAGCCCTGGTGAAGGCTTGGAATTCCGGCCGAAACGTAGCAACTAATATAGAAGTTTTTACTTATCTGTGATCATAACTGACCGCATCCCAACCATCTTCTCCTCATTTATTTATATACCTTTCATCACAGTAATCAAACATTAGGGTGTTCTTGGGAACTCCTTTTTGGACTGTTGGACCAAAAAGACAGACCTTTCCTCAACTCCAGTAGAGGCAGGGCATGACTACCCTTGAAGATGTCCATCCAGTGCATCCCCCCTCCAGAACACCAGGCCGTGGAGGGGATACTGGAACCTGCAGTGGCGATGTAGATTCGGAGCAGGATGGTGTGGCCTCTAGTTCTTCTCGCCCTCTTCCCTGCAGTTCTCGCAAAGGTACGTTATCAAAGTTTATTATCTTCAGTGTCTACCTTTCTTTGTGGATAAGGAGGAATAAGGATAGGTTCTCCTGTGGTCAAGATCTTATTTGAATGGTATATTCCAAAGAGAAATGAAAGAAGATAGACTTGGGGGCTTTCGGTTACGTATTTACTTTGTGTATGCCAAGTGCATAGCTCACTAATCTCATCTCTCTCTCTCTCTCTCTATATATATATATATATATATA
>NW_027108995.1:0-1136 GCF_000696795.3 Halyomorpha halys
CACTTCTTTTCGACTTCCGACTGTTTTTCTTATTATTTCACCATTATCTATCGTCTTTATTAATTAATGTTTTTTGTTTTTATCTTATATGCGATACAACACGAGGAGGCCCCTCACCTCCGGACTTAAAATAGTTCCTTTTTTAGAATGGATAGCTCATATATGATATTAAATACAACAGGTAACCTTAAAATACCAAAGGTAGTAAAAGGTAAGACACAACACGAATTACTTTTCTTTTACACAGTAATGCACTTACTAATTCACTTTTTATTTCTGCTTTAGTAGGGTTCGGGAAAAAAAAAAAAAACCATATGCCAGAAATGGCAAGGGAGGGGGACAAAAAAAATTTAAAAAAAGAATGGGCGGACACTTGCGCCAATGGGTTCAGTCAAATGATTTTGTCACCATAGTTATTTGATTGTTATTTTCATAATTTCAATTACCCTAGCAATAAGACTGCTTCTCCCATTATGTATGGAATACTCAAATTGATTTTTTCCCCGTTAATCCCTTCTAATTACGCTACTAACCATTCATATCAAAAATCCATTTATAGGATTTCGTGATACCCCTATCTCAAGCCATTCTCCTAAGAAAATTCCTGGGTCAGCGAATTTCTAAACTTAACGCGGCAGGTAGTGTTCATTAGTGCTATTTCTACCAGCCTAATTAGTTTTTTTCGGTTTTCTTACCTTTACTATAGCTTTCAAAAGTCCTATTCTATCCACACTGTATACATCGGGACCTGCTCGTGTTATACTGCAGGTGTCCCGAGTGTAATTTTATGTTTGAAATTAATGTGTGGAAAAGGGGGGCTGAAAATGTGAGACACTTTATGCTCGTGAACAACATGCATATATTTCTTTATTTATAATGTTAATCCCCTGGAGGGGCAATTAGATTAGTGTGTTAGTTTTAATTGGATTTAATTATTCATAGTAATATAAAAACAGAATATTGGGGTGGTCTCATGGACTAATGGAATGTGCTTATCTGCTGAATGACGTTTTCGCCGACGCGGTGACGTCTTCTAGGCCGCTTTCTCGTCCAGGTGTGCTGTGGGCGAAAATGGTGAAAATCATGTGTCTCGCCCGATGTCTGAAAAGACGTATTTCCTCCTCGAGGGCTAGCCA
>NW_027108996.1:0-35957 GCF_000696795.3 Halyomorpha halys
GGGTAGTTTCTCTACATCCTACATCATATCATTATGTCATTATGATCAAATTTACTGGTTGTATTTTTTATACAGTTGTAAATATCAATAAATAAATAAATATAAAAAAAAAAAAGAAAAGAAAAGTTTTTGGGCAAATATATAAGAACTATATTTTCCCGCCTATCGTCATTACATTTGGTAAGACTGATATGTTGCGACAGTCCACTGTCAAGGCATGTATATTTGACAGTTAAACGGTAGTTAATGCGACAATAAGTCCACTGACATTACTTGTACTATCAACGATCACACCACGTGTTTTACATTTTTGCCGTAATCATGAATACCTGACGATAGTTTACTGTCAATGAGTATACATGTGATAGTTAACGTGAGAGTTACTACACTGACATTACTAGTACTATCAACTATCATCTCAGAATTCAGTAAAATCATGACTAAAACAGTCATGTTAACATATAATATTGCCTTTTTTATATAAATCATTATTTGACCCTCATATACTTGTAAAATAAAAAAATTCTAACAAAAAATTTGTTCTTACAATGCTGAAATTGTTTTGTATATTATTTACCGGAACAAGCTACAACCTATTGAGAATCACTGTTTTGTTAATATTAATAATAGTTATTTTTGTGGGAAATTCGAAATTTCCAAAAGCTCTGTGACATCGACCTCGAAATTTAAAACTTCTTTTGTAAAATGAAATGATGAACTGTATTTAAAAGGCACTGTAAGCTTACGAAATTATTAAAAAGCCTTCCAAACAAAACAAAATTATTTTTTTTAGTTATTAAATTTTATCAAAAATATAAACGAAAAGATTTTTCGAAATATATAAAGCCTACATTTTTAAATATTAAAATTTATAATAATAAAAAGTTATCAAAGAGCCATTTTCAGCTTCACCAAAATCCGAATTAAGAACATCCTTAAGCACAATTATCCTACATGATCCTGGCTCAATCCAAGCTCGCTGGTCAATTATTTCTTTTAATGGTTTTAATGTTTTTTTCATTTACAAAATTAAACTTAACAAATCCATAAGTCACAGAAGAATGTTAAAATGCTAATATTTCGATTGTATTTACAGGAGGCAGCCCATACAATACAGCCATTTTGTTCCTATATCGATTCCACAAGTAATAAATATTATAGACAAAACATTATTTTTTTAATTCTTCACACGTTTTTTCTCCTTCAACGCAAGAGGGATTCCAACGTACAGAATACCAAGGATAAAGTTCTTGTACATTTTTTAATGTTAGATTTATGCATTGCATATACACACATTAAGTAATACTATAAGATAGCAAAAATAATTATAAGTGTTCTTATTTATTCTGGCCTTCTTTTCTGAAGTAGACCTTCATGAGACCATTAAATGTCTCTTGTAACTCAAGCATGTAACTAATTGCCCTTTTATGAAAAGAGGAGGTTTATTATTTTGCATTATTTCATGCAGTGTCTCGGTGCAACAAACAATTGAAGCTTCTGATCTTCTTAAGATCCATAAGAATCGGATTTAATTGTTATATTTATGATGTTGCTAAAACGACCTCATTAATTCCTAACATTACCGAACTAGGTTACAATCAGTTATGCATTTTGCCACATTGTTTCATCTTGTTAGGAATCGTTCTTTCTTTTGATGATGCAATCTTGCTTCAAGTGTTTTATAAGGTTCTTTTATATAGAAATTCCTTTATGCAACTGTATCGAATCTCTATGAGCCATTGAAATCATAAGGCATTTTAGCTGTCACGTTTTACAACAATGGAAATCTCTGAAATTCGTATTTTCATGAGCTAGTGAATTCTCACAGGAAACGATGTATTGAGAAAATAATTCTAGAATCTGAGGGAAAGAATATGATGAAATTTGTTATCTGTTAAGCATTGGTAACAACGGAAATGAAGGATTTATTTATGGTATCAGAAAAATATATCTAGACTAGAAGAGAGAGAGAGAGGGTAAAGGGTGTACTTATAGAATTTAGAAAATGGCTAATTTCGAATGAAATTTTATTTTTAGATTACGTAAAAACTTTTTTCTGCTTCGTGATTTCATTTTTAAAAAAATTAATTTATTAATATTTACAACTGTATTTACAATATATTCAACTAGTAAATTTAACCTTTGTTATGCAATGATATGATACAGACAGGAAAAGAATCTACCCATTCATAGAACTCCAATAACGTTTCTAGAGAAGATCTCGAGACCATCTTCTTTTGAGACGCTTAGGTGAATTATCAGGTGATAAAGGAGAAGCCAGACTAGATTAAGGTTAGATTTAGATTGAGGTTTGATAGAACTTTATTATGGAATGATAGGTATCTGGTTCTACCCAAATCGGTGATATATGAAACATTGAGGTCCTGATGGATGACTTGATTTGTTACAAAGTAAGGAGAACTGAGAATTTTGGATAAGAGAGAAATTAGATGGTTTAGTGGAGCCCCAAAGTTCAACTCCGTACGTCCAGATAGGCCTTATAAACTCAATTTAACTATATCCATATAAATGAGTTTTCTGTACTTATTTGGAAATTTAGACCTTTTGTTAAGTAATTGTTGTAATAGTCGGAATCTACGTGCAGTTTCCTGTCTTTTCAGTGTTGTTTGAAGATTCCATGTCAGTCGTTTGTCTTAACCTAATAACCTAATACTACCTAATAAGGTAACGGATCTGTTCAACAGGAATGGTAACTAAACGATACTATAGGGCAGGAAGTCATTGTTTTACGATGAATAGTAAATGTAATTTATAATGCGCTGTATATAGTTGACCGTAGATTACGGGCAAAGTTGCAGTCAGCAAAGTTGCTGACCGCACCCCCCCGGACCATCTTCTCCAATCAGTAAAAGTGATTTGTTTGAATTTATCTTAATCCTCCAGTTTTGACACTATTAATCTATAGTCGTCGAAAATTTAATTATAGAAGAAGCTTTTATTGCATTAACATTGCCTAATTTTATTTTCTCCGGTTAGCTTTAAGACCTTATAGATCCTTAGCTATTTCCATCAGATTTTGTTCCACCCCTGTCTATCTTGAGCGATGGTCTTCCAGTTTATTATATTATTGTTCCTTCCTGGTCTTCCTTCTTGGTCCTGTCCACCCATCTCAATTGAGTTCTCCCTCATGGTCTGGTAGCTATGACTGAGGGATTCATATTTAGGAAGAGAGGAACTTGTGAGTTGCTTCTAGCCACTTGTCCTATCCACTGTAAGCTCTTCGCTTTCAACTCAAGGGCGATCGATTGCTGGGTCTTTGATATCACTACCTTATTCTTCTTCCTTTTCAATATTCCCAATTTCTTGTCCCACTTTTGGCCCAATATCTTCCTCAAAACTTAACGTTCAAACTTTTCGATCATTTTATCACGAGTGCCAGTAGGAAACCATGTTTCCCAAGGTCTCTTTTTATAAAATTATTATTTGTTACTGAAATTAACAACAAAGAACATACTTTCCCCATCGCTGGCTTAAGCTACCTCGTTTTCATTAATACTATAATGAGTATCCACGAATATTGAATCTTAAACCAAATAATCTCCTATGTTTATGAATATAATGATTTAAATTTTATAAATTCATATAAAAATAACCTGTTTTTGGTGTTATTAATGAATGGTCAAATTAAACACTGTTGGAATAACCTAATTTCATGGTTTAAAATATCGTTTGTTGGCCGAACTAGTGTCAACGATTTCGAGAATTTAGTTTGAATTTTTGCACCTTTATCTTTTCCTGGTTAGTTTAGACCGAACTGTTCAAGAAAACATCTGATGAATATTATCTAGGTTTAAGTTGTGGCTTCGACAACTAGAATAAATTGGATGATTCATCACTGCCAAGTTATGCCAGAGAACGATGATCTTAGGAATTGAAGTGAGGAAGTAGTTTGTATTCCGTCTTAGCCTATCCGATGCATGAGGCATATCAATTATTCTCCTTTCTCAATTATTTGTTTTAATTTAGATCCATTTATTTTTAAAATTGGAACAGATGGGAATAAATGTTTGATGGGTGTTTCAACGGCATTATTATAGATATTTACCTTGACTTACCTGTACATGGAATTTATAGTAAGACGGAGTTTTATAGATACAAAAAAATCCGAGTTTTCGACGGAAATTTGGTCTCATAATGGTTGTTATATGGTATAAGAACAGCTAAGTTCTAAAACGAAAAGTCGAACAAAATTAAAATTACATATTTAGAGCAGGTGTTCTCGAACAGCTCCAACAATTTTAATTAATTAAATGATCTTTAACATCAGTTAGGTCTCACCCTGATTAAAATATTTTTAGTATTCAAAATGGCTTCCTCTAAAGAGCCTCTAATTCTGTTTGTTAGATATAATTAACAATTTCACTAGTAGTATAAAACGAATAAACATAAACTATGAATTTAAAAAGCAATCTTGATCCTTTTTCTCAACTTTATTCTTTTTAAAACTTCCAACGTTTCGACCACTTACTTAGCTCATTTTCAAGGATACCTTTACTTTTAATTTTTTCTTTTAAAATTCTTAAAAATGCCGTCTAATTGCCTTTGTCCCATCTAATTTCTTCAATACAATTCTTTCCTAAATTTAAAACTTTTACTAACCACTTTTCTTTCTATCATTTACATTTGCAAACTCCAAACAGAACCTACCTTCTGGTATGGTACCTTCTAGAGTTTGCAAATGTAAATGATAGAAAGAAAAGTGGTTAGTAAAAGTTTTAAATTTAGGAAAGAATTGTATAGAAGAAATTAGATGGGACAAAGGCAATTAGCCGGCATTTTTAAGAATTTTAAAAGAAAAAATTAAAACAAAGTAAAGGTATCCTTGAAAATGACCTAAGTTGTCGAAACGTTGGAAGTTTTAAAAAGAATAAAGTTGAGAAAAAGGATCAAATATTGTTTTTAAATAAACTAAACCACTCTCAAACAAATATATTAATAAAAATTAATCTAATAAACTATGAAATGATTTTATAATTAAACTCTTAAGAGCATATTTTTTCGAGGAAAACAATATTTAACAGAGCGGCATAGCTCAGTGGTAAGGCACTAAATATAAGGACCTAGATTCGATATCCGGATGTGACAGATAAGTATTTATACTGTTACTCTAGCCGTGGGTCAACCTTGAGGGTTGAGGAGCCCTACCGGGCCCACCAAGCTTCATAAAGTAGTTACCCCTAATTAGGGAAACAGAATCGAGCCGATTCTGACTAAATCACCTCCTTGCCCAACCGTTGGTCTAGTAACAGTACTTTCTTACAAAGTACAGCACCCTTAACCCTTCATGGGTTGTAGAGGTACAGATTTATTAAAATATTTAACCTATAAAGTCGTAGAAGGTAATGGCGAACGACGAAAAATGCATAAATAAATGGTCAGTTCTAACACGAATTCGATTGTAAGGCAACTAGCATGCGCAGTACGTTCCGCAAGTTAATGTTTTCATGTCACCATAGTTATTAAATAGTTAGATTTTTAATTTCACTTACCCTATATTTGAGCATGTCAGTTGTCAGGGAGAGGAACTCCATAAAATCATTAATATTTTCAATATTGATTCTATAACAATTCAGCATTGAATGTTTAAGTGCACAATGTAAATTTTAGTAAATTGTTACAATTTTATATCCATGCCATACTTTAGTATAAGAAAAATATTAAAATTCTGGAACAAGAAATATTATTAGAAGTACATTACTCTAGATTTTTTAGAGTTACATAATCACTAACTGAAAATGTACTGTCGATCGACCCTTAATCCTCAGCTTTCTCGTTGATAATTCCAACCCTGACTTATCAGAATTGTTCCATCATCGTAATCAATAATTTACAAGCTTCTTATTCCATCCCTGGCCTATATTGAAGTGTTGAGATAATTTGAGCTGACAATTTTTATCGTAACTGGTATCCATTATTGATAAGGCGTCGGACCTGAACAATTCTATCGAAGGCTGAAATAACGTCACTAGTAATTCGTATTTTATTCAGGTTTCTTTTGGTTCTCTATTATTCCTCAGAGTCCTCTTCAATAATTATTCTATTATTCTTTGTTGTCTTATCGGGTTTCCTTGATTCCTGACCACAGGTTCTGAGGAAATCAAATGAATATTTATCCACATTAGGTGTCGGTTTTCTTGTTAACCTATTCCTTCTTGTTGCAAATATCTGCCGTCTAATAAGATGATTCATTGTTTTTTTAATTGGTTCACTCAGAGTATGTTTTGCTTTCCTTACCATCTAGGATCGTTCCCAATGTTCTTTATGGATGCGAAACGTGGCCTCTCACAGAAAATAATAGGGCCTTATGGTTTTTGAAAATGAGAATTACATAAAATATTTGGACCTAAAAAGGATGATTTAACCGGAGAAGAAAGCTACACAACTCTGAATTCAGGGAAATGTACCCGGCAACTATAATTCAGGTTATAGCACTGCTGTGAATAACATTGGCGTATAAAGTTGTGGGACTTTAAACGTCCGAGGGGTAGACCGAAACGTAGGTGGGAGACGTATCTAGTAGATTAGGGTTTGGACGTGTGTTTCACTGTCACTGTTTCGCTAAGCCATTAGCCATAATATGGTGCTTCATTTATGTGAATAAATAAACTATATGCAGAGTTATATATCTTTTTTTTTTAAATATTGTTCTCAACTGTTACAATGTATCGTTTTAATGTCCATTATAGAGATCCCAGAGACGAATCTAATAAAACAATTTATTTTTCACTTAAGTATCACCTCTTGGCTACCCGACTATCCACCATAGACGAGGCAACCGTAATCAAAGTGGTGGAAAATCAGGGAGGTAAGAACAAGTTAGGTTTTAGGGAGTATCGAATTTTCGGGTAATTTGGGATATATGTTCAATGGAGAATAGGCAATGATCAAAAATCATTCAAAGCTTTCTAACTTGGCTATGTAATGTGGAGGAGCAGTTTTTTATGGTTCAATTTATTTAGGAGTACGATCACACTAAAATTTTCTTACTTTTTTATAATTGATTGCATTATTCACCTATCTTTGATTGATATTTTATAAGAAAACAGATTTTTTTCAAATCCCATTGGTTGTTCCGGAAATTACAATCAAATAAACTCTTAATTTTATGAATTAGCTGTATTTATCAGTAGATTTTACTAATGCTAAAATTAGTCAAAAATTGATTCACTGACTTGATTGACTTTCATGATTAGCGATTACAAACAAAAAACGGGCTGATCTTTTATATAATGTTAAGTTATATAATAACTTATTAGGAATTTTTAACTGTCATCTAAAAGGAAATAGGAGAGAAAAATTAAGCTTATCTTAAAATCTTATGTGGCTTAATTATAATTAAAACACATTATAGTTAACAACTTATCATCAACTCCTTTTTATTGAATTAACCAATTTGTCTTATCACGAACAGATTAGAAAATTAGCTCTTAAAAATTCACAGCATTGTTTAATGACAAATTAAAAAGACAGAAATTGTTCGAGATAGTATCTCAACGCGAAGAATGACAAAACCATCTCTACAAGAGAGACTTCCGTAATCAATTAGAGAACATTTGATGAGGAAAACCGTCGGCATGCAAGAGCCAACTCAAGACTTCAATATGATAATGTCTCATTTCGCCTGCAGTGTTAACTATCATGTGGAAATTCAAGACGAAAGCCCACAGTATTTTTTACTTTCACTTATATTTGTGAAAAGTTTCATAGTATATATATATATACTATGAAACTTTTCACAAATATAAGTGAAAGTAAAAAATACTGTGGGCTTTCGTCTTGAATTTCCACATGATAGTTAACACTGCAGGCGAAATGAGACATTATCATATTGAAGTCTTGAGTTGGCTCTTGCATGCCGACGGTTTTCCTCATCAAATGTTCTCTAATTGATTACGGAAGTCTCTCTTGTAGAGATGGTTTTGTCATTCTTCGCGTTGAGATACTATCTCGAACAATTTCTGTCTTTTTAATTTGTCATTAAACAATGCTGTGAATTTTTAAGAGCTAATTTTCTAATCTGTTCGTGATAAGACAAATTGGTTAATTCAATAAAAAGGAGTTGATGATAAGTTGTTAACTATAATGTGTTTTAATTATAATTAAGCCACATAAGATTTTAAGATAAGCTTAATTTTTCTCTCCTATTTCCTTTTAGATGACAGTTAAAAATTCCTAATAAGTTATTATATAACTTAACATTATATAAAAGATCAGCCCGTTTTTTGTTTGTAATCGCTAATCATGAAAGTCAATCAAGTCAGTGAATCAATTTTTGACTAATTTTAGCATTAGTAAAATCTACTGATAAATACAGCTAATTCATAAAATTAAGAGTTTATTTGATTGTAATTTCCGGAACAACCAATGGGATTTGAAAAAAATCTGTTTTCTTATAAAATATCAATCAAAGATAGGTGAATAATGCAATCAATTATAAAAAAGTAAGAAAATTTTAGTGTGATCGTACTCCTAAATAAATTGAACCATAAAAAACTGCTCCTCCACATTACATAGCCAAGTTAGAAAGCTTTGAATGATTTTTGATCATTGCCTATTCTCCATTGAACATATATCCCAAATTACCCGAAAATTCGATACTCCCTAAAACCTAACTTGTTCTTACCTCCCTGATTTTCCACCACTTTGATTACGGTTGCCTCGTCTATGGTGGATAGTCGGGTAGCCAAGAGGTGATACTTAAGTGAAAAATAAATTGTTTTATTAGATTCGTCTCTGGGATCTCTATAATGGACATTAAAACGATACATTGTAACAGTTGAGAACAATATTTAAAAAAAAAAGATATATAACTCTGCATATAGTTTATTTATTCACATAAATGAAGCACCATATTATGGCTAATGGCTTAGCGAAACAGTGACAGTGAAACACACGTCCAAACCCTAATCTACTAGATACGTCTCCCACCTACGTTTCGGTCTACCCCTCGGACGTTTAAAGTCCCACAACTTTATACGCCAATGTTATTCACAGCAGTGCTATAACCTGAATTATAGTTGCCGGGTACATTTCCCTGAATTCAGAGTTGTGTAGCTTTCTTCTCCGGTTAAATCATCCTTTTTAGGTCCAAATATTTTATGTAATTCTCATTTTCAAAAACCATAAGGCCCTATTATTTTCTGTGAGAGGCCACGTTTCGCATCCATAAAGAACATTGGGAACGATCCTAGATGGTAAGGAAAGCAAAACATACTCTGAGTGAACCAATTAAAAAAACAATGAATCATCTTATTAGACGGCAGATATTTGCAACAAGAAGGAATAGGTTAACAAGAAAACCGACACCTAATGTGGATAAATATTCATTTGATTTCCTCAGAACCTGTGGTCAGGAATCAAGGAAACCCGATAAGACAACAAAGAATAATAGAATAATTATTGAAGAGGACTCTGAGGAATAATAGAGAACCAAAAGAAACCTGAATAAAATACGAATTACTAGTGACGTTATTTCAGCCTTCGATAGAATTGTTCAGGTCCGACGCCTTATCAATAATGGATACCAGTTACGATAAAAATTGTCAGCTCAAATTATCTCAACACTTCAATATAGGCCAGGGATGGAATAAGAAGCTTGTAAATTATTGATTACGATGATGGAACAATTCTGATAAGTCAGGGTTGGAATTATCAACGAGAAAGCTGAGGATTAAGGGTCGATCGACAGTACATTTTCAGTTAGTGATTATGTAACTCTAAAAAATCTAGAGTAATGTACTTCTAATAATATTTCTTGTTCCAGAATTTTAATATTTTTCTTATACTAAAGTATGGCATGGATATAAAATTGTAACAATTTACTAAAATTTACATTGTGCACTTAAACATTCAATGCTGAATTGTTATAGAATCAATATTGAAAATATTAATGATTTTATGGAGTTCCTCTCCCTGACAACTGACATGCTCAAATATAGGGTAAGTGAAATTAAAAATCTAACTATTTAATAACTATGGTGACATGAAAACATTAACTTGCGGAACGTACTGCGCATGCTAGTTGCCTTACAATCGAATTCGTGTTAGAACTGACCATTTATTTATGCATTTTTCGTCGTTCGCCATTACCTTCTACGACTTTATAGGTTAAATATTTTAATAAATCTGTACCTCTACAACCCATGAAGGGTTAAGGGTGCTGTACTTTGTAAGAAAGTACTGTTACTAGACCAACGGTTGGGCAAGGAGGTGATTTAGTCAGAATCGGCTCGATTCTGTTTCCCTAATTAGGGGTAACTACTTTATGAAGCTTGGTGGGCCCGGTAGGGCTCCTCAACCCTCAAGGTTGACCCACGGCTAGAGTAACAGTATAAATACTTATCTGTCACATCCGGATATCGAATCTAGGTCCTTATATTTAGTGCCTTACCACTGAGCTATGCCGCTCTGTTAAATATTGTTTTCCTCGAAAAAATATGCTCTTAAGAGTTTAATTATAAAATCATTTCATAGTTTATTAGATTAATTTTTATTAATATATTTGTTTGAGAGTGGTTTAGTTTATTTAAAAACAATATTTGATCCTTTTTCTCAACTTTATTCTTTTTAAAACTTCCAACGTTTCGACAACTTAGGTCATTTTCAAGGATACCTTTACTTTGTTTTAATTTTTTCTTTTAAAATTCTTAAAAATGCCGGCTAATTGCCTTTGTCCCATCTAATTTCTTCTATACAATTCTTTCCTAAATTTAAAACTTTTACTAACCACTTTTCTTTCTATCATTTACATTTGCAAACTCTAGAAGGTACCATACCAGAAGGTAGGTTCTGTTTGGAGTTTGCAAATGTAAATGATAGAAAGAAAAGTGGTTAGTAAAAGTTTTAAATTTAGGAAAGAATTGTATTGAAGAAATTAGATGGGACAAAGGCAATTAGACGGCATTTTTAAGAATTTTAAAAGAAAAAATTAAAAGTAAAGGTATCCTTGAAAATGAGCTAAGTAAGTGGTCGAAACGTTGGAAGTTTTAAAAAGAATAAAGTTGAGAAAAAGGATCAAGATTGCTTTTTAAATTCATAGTTTATGTTTATTCGTTTTATACTACTAGTGAAATTGTTAATTATATCTAACAAACAGAATTAGAGGCTCTTTAGAGGAAGCCATTTTGAATACTAAAAATATTTTAATCAGGGTGAGACCTAACTGATGTTAAAGATCATTTAATTAATTAAAATTGTTGGAGCTGTTCGAGAACACCTGCTCTAAATATGTAATTTTAATTTTGTTCGACTTTTCGTTTTAGAACTTAGCTGTTCTTATACCATATAACAACCATTATGAGACCAAATTTCCGTCGAAAACTCGGATTTTTTTGTATCTATAAAACTCCGTCTTACTATAAATTCCATGTACAGGTAAGTCAAGGTAAATATCTATAATAATGCCGTTGAAACACCCATCAAACATTTATTCCCATCTGTTCCAATTTTAAAAATAAATGGATCTAAATTAAAACAAATAATTGAGAAAGGAGAATAATTGATATGCCTCATGCATCGGATAGGCTAAGACGGAATACAAACTACTTCCTCACTTCAATTCCTAAGATCATCGTTCTCTGGCATAACTTGGCAGTGATGAATCATCCAATTTATTCTAGTTGTCGAAGCCACAACTTAAACCTAGATAATATTCATCAGATGTTTTCTTGAACAGTTCGGTCTAAACTAACCAGGAAAAGATAAAGGTGCAAAAATTCAAACTAAATTCTCGAAATCGTTGACACTAGTTCGGCCAACAAACGATATTTTAAACCATGAAATTAGGTTATTCCAACAGTGTTTAATTTGACCATTCATTAATAACACCAAAAACAGGTTATTTTTATATGAATTTATAAAATTTAAATCATTATATTCATAAACATAGGAGATTATTTGGTTTAAGATTCAATATTCGTGGATACTCATTATAGTATTAATGAAAACGAGGTAGCTTAAGCCAGCGATGGGGAAAGTATGTTCTTTGTTGTTAATTTCAGTAACAAATAATAATTTTATAAAAAGAGACCTTGGGAAACATGGTTTCCTACTGGCACTCGTGATAAAATGATCGAAAAGTTTGAACGTTAAGTTTTGAGGAAGATATTGGGCCAAAAGTGGGACAAGAAATTGGGAATATTGAAAAGGAAGAAGAATAAGGTAGTGATATCAAAGACCCAGCAATCGATCGCCCTTGAGTTGAAAGCGAAGAGCTTACAGTGGATAGGACAAGTGGCTAGAAGCAACTCACAAGTTCCTCTCTTCCTAAATATGAATCCCTCAGTCATAGCTACCAGACCATGAGGGAGAACTCAATTGAGATGGGTGGACAGGACCAAGAAGGAAGACCAGGAAGGAACAATAATATAATAAACTGGAAGACCATCGCTCAAGATAGACAGGGGTGGAACAAAATCTGATGGAAATAGCTAAGGATCTATAAGGTCTTAAAGCTAACCGGAGAAAATAAAATTAGGCAATGTTAATGCAATAAAAGCTTCTTCTATAATTAAATTTTCGACGACTATAGATTAATAGTGTCAAAACTGGAGGATTAAGATAAATTCAAACAAATCACTTTTACTGATTGGAGAAGATGGTCCGGGGGGGTGCGGTCAGCAACTTTGCTGACTGCAACTTTGCCCGTAATCTACGGTCAACTATATACAGCGCATTATAAATTACATTTACTATTCATCGTAAAACAATGACTTCCTGCCCTATAGTATCGTTTAGTTACCATTCCTGTTGAACAGATCCGTTACCTTATTAGGTAGTATTAGGTTATTAGGTTAAGACAAACGACTGACATGGAATCTTCAAACAACACTGAAAAGACAGGAAACTGCACGTAGATTCCGACTATTACAACAATTACTTAACAAAAGGTCTAAATTTCCAAATAAGTACAGAAAACTCATTTATATGGATATAGTTAAATTGAGTTTATAAGGCCTATCTGGACGTACGGAGTTGAACTTTGGGGCTCCACTAAACCATCTAATTTCTCTCTTATCCAAAATTCTCAGTTCTCCTTACTTTGTAACAAATCAAGTCATCCATCAGGACCTCAATGTTTCATATATCACCGATTTGGGTAGAACCAGATACCTATCATTCCATAATAAAGTTCTATCAAACCTCAATCTAAATCTAACCTTAATCTAGTCTGGCTTCTCCTTTATCACCTGATAATTCACCTAAGCGTCTCAAAAGAAGATGGTCTCGAGATCTTCTCTAGAAACGTTATTGGAGTTCTATGAATGGGTAGATTCTTTTCCTGTCTGTATCATATCATTGCATAACAAAGGTTAAATTTACTAGTTGAATATATTGTAAATACAGTTGTAAATATTAATAAATTAATTTTTTTAAAAATGAAATCACGAAGCAGAAAAAAGTTTTTACGTAATCTAAAAATAAAATTTCATTCGAAATTAGCCATTTTCTAAATTCTATAAGTACACCCTTTACCCTCTCTCTCTCTCTTCTAGTCTAGATATATTTTTCTGATACCATAAATAAATCCTTCATTTCCGTTGTTACCAATGCTTAACAGATAACAAATTTCATCATATTCTTTCCCTCAGATTCTAGAATTATTTTCTCAATACATCGTTTCCTGTGAGAATTCACTAGCTCATGAAAATACGAATTTCAGAGATTTCCATTGTTGTAAAACGTGACAGCTAAAATGCCTTATGATTTCAATGGCTCATAGAGATTCGATACAGTTGCATAAAGGAATTTCTATATAAAAGAACCTTATAAAACACTTGAAGCAAGATTGCATCATCAAAAGAAAGAACGATTCCTAACAAGATGAAACAATGTGGCAAAATGCATAACTGATTGTAACCTAGTTCGGTAATGTTAGGAATTAATGAGGTCGTTTTAGCAACATCATAAATATAACAATTAAATCCGATTCTTATGGATCTTAAGAAGATCAGAAGCTTCAATTGTTTGTTGCACCGAGACACTGCATGAAATAATGCAAAATAATAAACCTCCTCTTTTCATAAAAGGGCAATTAGTTACATGCTTGAGTTACAAGAGACATTTAATGGTCTCATGAAGGTCTACTTCAGAAAAGAAGGCCAGAATAAATAAGAACACTTATAATTATTTTTGCTATCTTATAGTATTACTTAATGTGTGTATATGCAATGCATAAATCTAACATTAAAAAATGTACAAGAACTTTATCCTTGGTATTCTGTACGTTGGAATCCCTCTTGCGTTGAAGGAGAAAAAACGTGTGAAGAATTAAAAAAATAATGTTTTGTCTATAATATTTATTACTTGTGGAATCGATATAGGAACAAAATGGCTGTATTGTATGGGCTGCCTCCTGTAAATACAATCGAAATATTAGCATTTTAACATTCTTCTGTGACTTATGGATTTGTTAAGTTTAATTTTGTAAATGAAAAAAACATTAAAACCATTAAAAGAAATAATTGACCAGCGAGCTTGGATTGAGCCAGGATCATGTAGGATAATTGTGCTTAAGGATGTTCTTAATTCGGATTTTGGTGAAGCTGAAAATGGCTCTTTGATAACTTTTTATTATTATAAATTTTAATATTTAAAAATGTAGGCTTTATATATTTCGAAAAATCTTTTCGTTTATATTTTTGATAAAATTTAATAACTAAAAAAAATAATTTTGTTTTGTTTGGAAGGCTTTTTAATAATTTCGTAAGCTTACAGTGCCTTTTAAATACAGTTCATCATTTCATTTTACAAAAGAAGTTTTAAATTTCGAGGTCGATGTCACAGAGCTTTTGGAAATTTCGAATTTCCCACAAAAATAACTATTATTAATATTAACAAAACAGTGATTCTCAATAGGTTGTAGCTTGTTCCGGTAAATAATATACAAAACAATTTCAGCATTGTAAGAACAAATTTTTTGTTAGAATTTTTTTATTTTACAAGTATATGAGGGTCAAATAATGATTTATATAAAAAAGGCAATATTATATGTTAACATGACTGTTTTAGTCATGATTTTACTGAATTCTGAGATGATAGTTGATAGTACTAGTAATGTCAGTGTAGTAACTCTCACGTTAACTATCACATGTATACTCATTGACAGTAAACTATCGTCAGGTATTCATGATTACGGCAAAAATGTAAAACACGTGGTGTGATCGTTGATAGTACAAGTAATGTCAGTGGACTTATTGTCGCATTAACTACCGTTTAACTGTCAAATATACATGCCTTGACAGTGGACTGTCGCAACATATCAGTCTTACCAAATGTAATGACGATAGGCGGGAAAATATAGTTCTTATATATTTGCCCAAAAACTTTTCTTTTCTTTTTTTTTTTTATATTTATTTATTTATTGATATTTACAACTGTATAAAAAATACAACCAGTAAATTTGATCATAATGACATAATGATATGATGTAGGATGTAGAGAAACTACCCTGTAGTAGAACTCTAAAAACAGTTTACAATATAAGGTCACGAGGTCATCTTCTTTTCAGGTACCTCGGAGGATTGCCAGGAATGGAAGAGGAAGCAAGGTTAGAAACTAGTGGGTTTAGGTGGTTAGGGAGTTTATTATGGAAGGAATAATATCGGGTTTGGGCTAGATCGGTTACATAAGGAACATTTAGGTCTTTATGGATGGTTTTATTAGTAACAAAATAAGGAATAATAGGAGCATTGAAGATTTTACGAAGGATCTTGGATTGTAAAGATTGGATACGATAGGAATTCGAAGGTTTAGTGGAGCCCCAAAGCTCAACTCCGTATGTCCAGATGGACCTTATTGTTGTCATGTAGATCAGGCTTTTGTAATGAGTTGGAAGTTTAGACCGTTTGTCTAGTAAGTGCTGTAGTAGTCGGAATCTGCGTGCAGTTTGCTGTCTTTTCAGTCTTGTATGAGGATTCCAGGTTAGTCGTTTGTCAAGATGTAGTCCAAGATAACGAATCTGTTCTACAGGGGTAATAGCCACATTATTAAAGTATACTGTAGGGCAGTCGGCAGGTTTACGACGAAGAGTAAATGTGATTGATCGCCTATTCCTTATAAAGTTTCTAGAAAAAAGTAATGCTTTATCCGATTAGAAAATAGTAACTATTATATGAGCGACTCTGTGGAAATCGTGGTAGCCCAGAACGGACCTTTGGTTGGAAGCATGACATTGTGAGGGTTGGCTAAAGGAGTGCAATAGCCCTGCTCCAGATATCCTCATTAGGACTGTTCCGAACCAGTTAGCAGGCGGTGAAAAACCATTTTCTTATGTAATCCTAATAGTTGATTTTCCAAAGCTTCACCGCGAAGTAATAATAATACTAATTGATTAAAAAAAGCCAGTTTTTGTTATCGTCATAACAAATCTTTGAACTGGCACTAACAAAAATTAAAAAATAAGAAAATGAGATGCAATATGTAGAACATAACATCGGTAGACAGCACCCAGTGGTATGTGGAGGGTCTTCACGATGGAGTAAACTATATTGTCAGACTAGGAGGTCTCACATGCAACTCCTTTTCAGCCTTCTCCGGATTACATCAATAATATAAGTTGTATATCTGATGTAGAAATTTATTGAGATGTCCAATAATAATTTAGAAGATCTGTGCAGTATGAAATATAATACTCATACGGAAATGTAGTGTTTTACATTTTTGTTTTTTACATGTGGTCTCCATGTCTATCTCTTTTCCTAAATGAATTCCAAGTATGTTACTGTATTTGTGGTATCGAATGGTTGTCAGTGTATACTGGAGAGTAGGTTTCATGACGTACTGTATTTTTAACATCATGAGACTTAATTTTCTTTAGCTTTAGTTTCCCACGCTTACACCAGTTTTTATATATTTTCTAAGTTATCTTTTTATTTTGATTTAAATTAAGTTGAGGACTGTGATGAGTCTAATCTAAAATATTGGTTAAAAAAAATAGCTTTTCAGTAATATTTATCTAAAAATTTGTGAATATTTAAATTTGTTTATAAATATTGTCGTTAAACTTCATTAGTAATATTTATTTGCTTCTTTAACTTTTAATATGTTTATTGAGAATTATTTCACTCATTGTCATATTACTATAATTGTAGTTGTATTATAATTATAATGATGATATAATACAATTGTAACAATGTAATTGCAATTACCAAGTACTCTTACCCTAAGGGATCACCACCTAATAGTTTTCGAAAATAAAGTATTAAATAAATATTCGGACGAAAAAGAATGAGTTAATCGGAGAATTTAAAAGGCTACATAACGCTTAATTGAATTACATTGTTGCGTGTAGATTATGTTTATTAACATAGAACCGACGGGTAAACGTCCGAGGAGTAGACCGAAACGTAGGTGAGAGGATTGCTTCAAGACCTATCTAGTAGATTTGTGTTTGGACTGGTGTCACTGGATGAATGAATTTAGAAAACGATTGGTGGTATCGGCACCGAACCTTCGGGTTCGCTTAGCCTTTTTTATTTTTTTTTTCAAGTATGTCGCCATTTTGAAATGTACGTGTTCCAAAGATGCAACCTTAGGTAGGGTTCCTTTTACTATCGTGGCTCCCCTATAAACCGTCCTTTCCTAAAGCTAGTAGGGTTGTAAAAAATTAACCGCAGCCTAGGGCACAATCTTTATGATATATCTAATAGAGAATTTTTTTTTCAGATGTGGCAATATTCATGCATATCAGCAATACACGGTATGATATGATTATTCTATATTTAAAATGCTTAATCTTAAAAGAATATTGAAAATGGAAAAATAAAATGTTACTATGTTCTTAATTGTTCATAGTTGCATTTTTACTTTGAATTTTTTCTTAATCATTTTCAATAATGAATCTTTGATATTGACTTGGAAAAGAAACTTTAGCCCTCTCAAAATTTGAGGTTTTGCGTTTCAAGATGTATAGTTCATAGTTAGTTGTGTAGGAAACTATATAGTATTAATATTACAGGACCAAGTATTGAATAATAAAAAAAATTATTGTGTCTCAATAATTCTTCTCAGTCTTCTTTTTTTCAGTATTGGAACCCTTCGTATTTCTTTTCAGATTTAGCACTTAAAAAACTCATCATCCCAAGATGATATTCGGAATTCTTCATTACAATTCAACATTATGTTGCGAAATGAGTGTTCAATTAGAGATTTCATATGGCCATTTATGAAGATTGATAAAATCGTATAAAGTTTTTTTTGTGTGTTTTCCATTCGATTCAAACTAACCCCTTATAATCTTCAGGCTTTACGAGGAAGATTTTACTAAGTTCAGAGAAAAAATAAGCGAAATCACCTAATTCTCGAGTTGAAAAAAAATTACGATAACAGACTGTCATTTGTAAACTGATGATAAGAACTAATCTGTACCTAGCTACGTAGCCCCCGCCATAAACTTGAAGCCTATCTGATTTATAGCAGTGAGGTTGGCGGAGATAGCTCATGAAATATATCAACGGAGGTGAAGGAACCACCTGTGGATATTTCCAACATATGGCTAACTTACTGCCGTGACCATTGGTGGTGTGCGATGTCTTGTTATGGATATGTTATACAAAAAAATAACATTAACCAATGTTTCTCTTTCAAATATTTGACATCGGACCAGACAAGATGGCAATTAACAATGTTTTCTAGAAATCTAAATATGAAAAATATTAAGATTTAAATTTAATCTCTTAATCTCTTTAATGATTCGTAATTTCTAAATATTAAATTTGTCTTTATCCTTATCCTATTAATTTTACTAGTTTCATTTTATGAATTATTACCAAACCTTTACCTTTAATATATTTGAGTCATGCTTTATAAAAATATGTCTATACTTTTTCATTTTATATTATGCTTAATTTATTTATGATGTCTCGATAATGGCTTTCTTGCTTCCACTTAGCCATATGATGTATTGTATTTTTTAAAATGCAAAATTTATATTTGTCATAACCACCTCGAGAAACCCTAAAATACTAATTTGAATAGTAACAGAAAAATAAATATTTTTGTTAATAATTTTTGCCTACTCTGATTAGAAAACAAAAAAAAATAGTGTTAACTTTCACAGTTTAAGTTCCAGCTAACTTTGCAAACTTTAGGTCGTTAGTTGGTTATTTAGTGAAACTTAATATTGAGTTTATTGTGATCCGCGCACTGCACCAAATGCAAATTTAACGCATAGGTCTTGAAATTCACTTCCTAATTAATATGTTATGAGTATGAATATATTATATATTATGAGAGAGAATGTAAACAGTCGATACGAGTTAAGAATAAGAAATTATGATTTCGGAATACATTTGACACATATATTTTCGATATTTGTTTACTGTTATGTTTAAAACGTCTAAAATATTTTTTTTGCTAAGGAGTCAGTCGGGGTTGTAAGCAAGAAAGAAGAATAATAGTAATAACTATTTATTTATTTTTTGTCGACATTTCGACCTAAGTGGTAGGGTTTCATCAGAGCTCAAATAAAAATATACAAAAGAGTTAATATAAGGATAAAAGAGTGATAAAGTAATTTATAATTTATCACTCTTTTTCCCCATTTACTCTATTTTTGTGTATTACTATTGTAGCCCTGGTGAAGACCTATAACGTAGGTCGAAATGGTAGTAGAAAATAAAGTAATAGTAATTATTATTTTTCTTCCTTTTTTACTGCAGCCCTGACCATCTCCTTCATGTTTACCTACGGCCAATCATCCTTTTATGTTTAAAGACAATGTTTTTGTTCCTAAGTTTACTTTTTTTATTGTATAGTGTCCTCCTAACGTCAACAATGGGTAATAACTCCAAAAAAATAAATTAAATTAATAAAAATGAGTAAAAATCAGCTTCAAATACTTTTGTAACGCAGTATATTTGTGATTCCCGCTTCAGAATACAAAACTGTTTTTTTTTCATCCAATGCTTATTGTTCCATTATTAATATTATTTGAAGAGTTCCCATGTTTTCTAAGGACAAGCAAGGCAGGCGAGGTGTAACAAGCGGAAAGCCATTAGGATAAGAACAGGAATCAACGGGTTACTACAAGCAATTCTTTGATCACTCTTGTCCTTTTTGTTTCGCATCATTTTTTAAATTGCAAAGCGAGAAAACGAATTCGTATATTACGATAGTTGATCATTCAATATGACGGAATAAACTAATTCATTGTTTTAAAATTCCTATAAACAGGTTTTTACTCAGTTAAAATATAAATATCAAGAAAATCAAGGGGGATTGTAAGTAAATGATCGATAAAAAAATACGTATTTTTAAACAAGCCTAAATATAAATAAACAATAAATTTGCTAATAAAGAAAATATATGCTTATTCCAAAACAAATCTATTTCCAAATAATAAACTTATTAAAACTCGTTAACTTATCTATCCAATAATCTCTCCTTTCATCTATACATTTAGTTCCATATATGTATTTGCGAATACAATAGAAATAAGAAAATATAATTAATTTTAGTTTGAAAATTATAATTAATATTGTAGATTATATAGAATATCTATAACTATAATTATTAATATTCAATTAATCTAATTATCGTTTTAATTTTCGATATTTAATTTTGAAAAAAATATTGGGTGTGATATACCAAATATAAATATTTATTGCCGATGTTTATCAAATTACAATTTCGATATTTTCGAAAATTATTGCTTCGGTTTTTATTGAATTTTTATCCATGAAAAATATAAATAAATGTCAATAGGACCTTTCCTTTTTTGGAAAATTAATCTCGTTGCCTTTTTTCTCATTGTTAATACTATTTATCGATTTAATTCTTAATTTATTGATTTATTTTTATTTATTATTTAGTTTCAGTTTCAATTCCCATCACTGATTCCGTCAAAACTTACTTCTCAAAGGCTTTTCTGAGGTCATATTTCAAAATGCAACAGATACTAAAAATAAGTTTATTGTTAGCATTATTATAGCTTCATTTTAAATTCAAAAGAAAACCGTACAGTCATAACTTTAAAAAATAATGTCTCTTGGTAGAAAGAGATATTTCTGTACAACTATTACTTGAGCTAAATAGAAATCGCCCCGGTTGGTTGCTAACGGTGCAACCTGGAAGAGATTGCACAAGACAGATGGTTGATAGTAGATTGCCATTGCAATGCTCTAACAATAGATAGGCTTCGAGAAACCGCCTTCTCCTATATAGCCTTCTTCAGATCGCACTGCATGGAAATCGATTATTACTACGACAGTATCGATTTGAGATTTACCGATAAAAAAAAAAAAAAAATTCAAACACATAAATTTAGTACCACAGGTTAAGTAATTCTTGGAAAATTTAATGATATTAATGAACTTATTTATACAAAGCTTCCAATCAAAGAGAAATTAGTAAGCTCAAAATAAAAGAATATTCAAATCAGGAACCTCTGATGTGAATATAGTTTTCATTTTTTCAATAAGTTTCGACCAAATAATATTTATGTTTTTTTTTTTAATAAAAAGTAAAAATTTAAAAAACAAGGGATAAATAACGAAAGGATCAAAAGGAAAGAATTATACGAAGAGTATAATTCGTTACATTTCATGGTAAATTGACGTATTACTGTCAAATATCCCTCATTGCTCTATTTCTCTTAGACAAATGTGAACACAAATTTTAAGTATATATGTTTATTGAATGGGGAGCGGGTAGCTCAGTGATACTAACTCTAAGGACGCAGCTTCGAATCCTGCTGTACCAGATAATTATTTTCTATTTCACTGTAGTGGTTAGGGCCTTGTGGGCTAGAGAGCCCTCCTGGGTCCACACAGCCCCGTGAAGAGAGGATAAAAATCTGGTGCCGGAGCGTGATTCTGAACAAATCACCTCCTTGCACAGCCGTTGTTCTAGTAACAGTATTTCCTTACAAAAATACAACCCTGATCCTTCATGGGTAGATTTAATTTTTTTTTAAATATTTATTACATGCTAACCAAACGGCATTATTAGTTGTAGCTAGCTGACTAAATAGCCGTTGTTCATTATAATTTTAATATTCAAAAACATTGCATTTTCCTGTTTTTTGAGATATTTTTTAAAAATATAAGTATTATTTTTGTTATTTTTATGGAAATAATCAAAATTGTGTAGAAAACGGAAGGCATATTTTTCAAATCTCTTTCATTTTAGCCCTGACGAAGGAATGGAAGAGGAAGCAAGGTTAGAAACGAGTGGGTTTGAGTGGTTAGGGAGCTTATTATGGAAGGAATAATATCGGGTTCGGGCTAGATCGGTTACATAAGGAACATTTAGGTCTTTATGGATGGTTTTATTAGTAAGAAAATAAGGAGCATTGAGGATTTTACGAAGGATTTTGGATTGTAAAGATTGGATACGAGAGGAATTAGAAGGTTTAGTGGAGCCCCAAAGCTCAACTCCGTATGTCCAGATGGACCTTATTATTGTCATGTAGATCAGTCTTTTGTAATGAGTTGGAAGTTTAGACCGTTTGTCTAGTAAGTGCTGTAATAGTCGGAATCTGCGTGCAGTTTCCTGTCTTTTCAGTCTTGTGTGAGGATTCCAGGTTAGTCGTTTGTCAAGATGTAGTCCAAGATAACGAATCTGTTCTACAGGAGTAAGAGCCACATTATTAAAGTATACTGTAGGGCAGTCGGCAGGTTTACGACGAAGAGTAAATCTGATTTGTTGGGATTTATTTTTATCCTCCAATTTCGACACCATTCTTCGAGGATTGTGGTATAGGACTGGAGAGTTTGGGATGCAATCAAAGGGTTATTACTAACTGTGAGCACACATGTGTCATCAGCATACGTGGTAAGGATAGTGTTAGGAGTTGTTGGTATATCAGCTGTATAGATGGTGTAGAGGATGGGACCGAGAATACTACCTTGAGGAACACCAGCGGATTGAAAATAGAGGGATGAATAGGAACAATTGTGGTTTATTTGGCTCACAATAAATAGTTTATTTACTATTTAATTTATTTTGACCGCACCCGGACCATCTTCCTTTTTTTATTACGCAAGGGTAATCAAAGTTCTTCCATTATTATCTTTTAATGTTTTCTAAAACTGACCATACTTCCAGGTTAGTTATCCGATATCGGTTATAATACATTTGTTATTCAGACTATGCGTCTTACAATAAATATACAGTTGTAAACTAAAATTATATTTATGGCGTCGCCTACCATTATATGAAACGTATGACAGGTAACAGAATCAGATGTGGCTTAAGGGTAAAAATGTATTGTATATGTATTAAAAAAAATCCGGATAAGCCATTTTTACGCTCGTCAACCTCTTACACCGAATAATGCGACTAAAATGGCCACGAAGGGTTTCTATTGACATTTTGTATAATGGAGAAAACTGTGGAAACGTAATAAGGTAATATTGTGTGTGGGGGGGGGATTTAATAACCTTAATGCTTTAAAGGTCTACTTTCACTACCTGGTCTACTTATCTATCTAGTCACCAAGGCACGAGTTGTCCAATAAACAAAGCAATTTGATTTTAATCCTTGTTGGTACTATTTGTGGTTATCGTAATGTAGATTCATATTTCTTCTATCAGGATCTCCTAAATTACGATTATATGCCTGGATTTACGTGATAAGATTAGTTCAGATTTAGCCCTGATCAACTAAAAGCAATCAATAATAATAAAACTGAGGATTAGGTTTTAGATAAATTTAAAATATTATCTGATTTTATATTCTGTTAATATTTTAACTTTTTCAATACTTTCATGATGTGTTGGAACAATTGATAAATATGGCTTATAGAGATTAGTTTTATTTTACGTATATAACGTATTGGATCAAACAGTTAAATACTTATTAGTCACTTTAGACAACAAACTATTATTCAACTAACACACCATTTCAAAACTGGAAAGCGCAAGGAAAATTATTATATACTTAAAATGTACCCATACTTTAATAAAAAAAATCAAAATTATCCAGTAAAATTAAAAGTTTAATTAATACTATACAAAGCGGTACTAGCTGTCATCTTATGCCGGCCTCTTATGAAGCTTTGCTAGCTCAATCAATATTAGAAAAAAAAAATACAATTATTTCAAAATAAATAGCTCAGAATCATTTATCAATAACTGTTCATATTACTCTAGAATATCTAAAATGCACTCTAAATTAAAACAGAATTTATTTGAATTCATTAATTATTTTTCCCCATCCGTTTGTTTTACCAAAATGTAAAATAGAATAATTATGCAAAATGTAATTAGTATTATATATGGGGATATCACAAAATAATATGGTAAATATTATTATATTATACATTTATGCAATAAAAAAACACGTAAAAAAAAAACTTAAAACATCCCATCCAGTTTAGTGATTGGAAGATTAATAAATATAATTTATTTAAATCGAATTTTTAAAAATGTCAAAGAGATTGTTTCCTGAAACCAATTGTTATTGATTTCAATTAAACTTTTAAAAAACAACATTTTTTTTTAAATTGGCTTTTACCACCCATTATGAAAAAATTGAGAAAACCAAAACCCATTTTCCAAACAAAACAAAATGAAAAAAAAAAAAGCCTCATTAAGAGTTTATAAGGCTAATGTATAAACTCTTAATGAGGCTTTTTTTTTTCATTTTGTTTTGTTTGGAAAATGGGTTTTGTCGAAGTGGTAGAGGAAGGCGTCTCAATGTGTCTCAGTGGTAGGTGGTAAGGTGTCCCAGTGGGGTAGGTGGCAAGGTGTCCCAGTGGTAGGTGGCAAGGTGTCTCAGTGGTAGGTGGCAAGGTGTCCCAGTGGTAGGTGGCAAGGTGTCTCAGTGGTAGGTGGCAAGGTGTCCAAGTGGTACGAGGATGCAATCCCATTCTTGTAGTTACTTTACTCTATAGACAATTCAAAGTGTCCACTGGGACGTACTGTTCTACTAGGAGTGAAACCCATGTATCTAAATTTTTAAAGACAACAGGGAATAGCGACAAAAAAAGTTCTACAAAACACGTATTCTTCAAATTATTGCAAATAATATTTTAAATTATTTTTTTTATGTCAGGAGATGAATTCTTCATCATAGTATTTCATCCTTAAATTTTCAGAGACTCCTATAACTTGAAGATGAAATATTACTATGAAAAATTAATTTCCTTGATAGAAAAGCCAGAAGAATTGATTTGATAACCAGAGGGAAGGAGTTTGAAAGTTGAAAACAATACAATTCTTTTTCTGAAATGACACATATCTCAAAACTCTTTTTAGGGAAAAATGCACTGTTTGAACGTCAAAATAAAATTTGTTTTTTGTGATAATGAACATTGGATCTTCAAGAACTTTTCTTATAAATATTTCGTCCTCTAGATTCTAGAGGCTTCTTTGACGTGAGGGAAAAAAAATATGTAGACAAATTGACTATAGAAAAAACCACAAAGTTAAAATAATTAGAATTGAAGTACGAAATCTTATAAAACGATTTATCAGGCTTCTTTCTGACTTAACCTGACTGATGCTAGCAATTAATCAGTCCTTAAAGTTTGGAAAATTTGGTCAAAGGTAAAGTATGATTCTGATCCCTGAAAAGTTTGAAAAATGTTACAACACTTTTAAGAGCCCATGCACAGTCAATCGAATTGACAGAAAATATTTAATAATAAATAATAAATGAAGATTGACCTTTGCATTGTATGTTTAAGACGGATGGATTATGGAAAATATTTGTTATTTGTTATATTGAAAATTCGAAGTGGAAGATTATTGAGAATTTCCTCCCCTCTTCACAACAAATTTTTTAATAATTGGATTTCAGAATTTTCTCAATAATCCATTATCCACATTCCGTCTATTTTTGGTTTTATTATCAATCCGATTGGCGCCTAGTGGTCCTTGTAGAGCTTTTCAATTTCACTCGGAAACCGAGGGGAGAAGTTTAAGAACTTTAAATTTCTTATTATTGAAATATTTAATCATTTTTATATTTCTATTATGCAAAACATTATCCCGAAAATTTTCGAGGAATTACATAGACTGTTTAAATCACTGTAAGGCAAAGTGCAATTAACACCGGCTCTCCAGTCAGTGAGCAACAATTAACAGTGCTTTTAGTTAGTTTAGCATTTTCCGCAGGGCGATAATTGCCCAATTACCTACGACAGTTGAAGAATTGAAGAGCCAATTACAATTTAAAAAGAAGTGTTTTAGTTTATGTCTCCTTGTGAAGGCGAAACAACAAAACGATTGTGAGATGAGAATGGCGATAATCTACCGATGGTATAAGCAAATCGCAATTGTTATGTGTTAAAAAGAGTTCGTGATATATAATATAATCCGAAGTTATCATAATTCGTTGGTTGCAAATTATAGGCAAAACAAAATTGAAATAAGAAAGCAGTCCTGATATGGCTGATCCATAAAATAATTATGGAGGAAAACTAATTGTGAAGTTTTTTTTGTTTCAAGAACTTATTATCAGTCTTAATATTTAACTATTATAATATTAATATTTTCATACTAAAAATATAACGATTAGAGAAATAATGTAGCCCTACTAATGGTAAAAACTGTAAGGAAAAAAGTTTCCTAAATTTTGTTTGAACATCTAAATAAGTTAGCGAATAGTAGAGTAATATAAATAAATAAATTATTAAAATAAATTAACAAAATAAATTTAATTTAATTTAATTTAATAAATACTACGATATGAAATAAAATAAAATAAATTATCTGTTGTATCAGCCATAGTTCCTTGAGTGAAGAGACTCTTTTTGGGAAAATAAGCATGTATAAATTGGCTGTTGAGCATGAACTTGACCAAAGCACCTCCTTGCACTACCGTTTGTCTATAAATAGTCCTTTTCTTACGAAATAATAAAACCAAGACCCTTGGTTTTAGTGGTGTAGAAAAAATAAAATAAATTAATAGATCAAATAGATTTGAGGATCTACTTCAAACTAATTAAATTTTCATAAAAATATGTATTTGCTGCTGTTTGTCATAAAAAAAAATACGGCGGATGAGAAATTTAAAAAACAGAATATTTGAAAAAATATTCCTGCCATTACTATACTACAAAAGTAATTAACTTATACATGTAATACAAAACTAATAGTGAGCAATCGAACGAAAAATATTTGGAAAACTAATCGTTATCATGTAATTATATTTAAAAAAATAAATAAAATCAATTATTAATTTTTACATCACCATCTTTGCCCGATCAAGAAATAAATCAGTTTACATCCTACTCTTGGAACAGAACATACGTTGGTCACACAGTGGTTTATTTCAAAATAAAAATATTAAACCTTTCAGAATTCGGTATTAATATTTTTTTTTATATCTGCCCATATTACACTTAGCGTATATGTTAGAAACACTTTAAAAATTAGTCCGTTTTTCTATTTCGATCCTCCCAGAATGCCAGAATAACACATTGTGTTACGATTAGTACTCATTGCTTAGGGATAGGCCTGTCAGGGATGTTAGTAAATTGGGATTACGTTGCTATTACACAGAAGTCTTTGGAAAATTAATGTGTTAGTTATTTAGGACTTTAAATCTTTTTTTATCTCTCTCGAAATAGAATAATGATGTATTTCCATTATTAGTGAATCATCCTATCTAGTGAAAAAAAAAATTAACAAAAGTAAGCATTTTTGACACGAATCTCAGAAAGTATGCATTTTTTCATGCTTATTACATGCTAACCGATTTCTTTCTTTCTGAGGAATAAGAAAAAATGTTACTGATTCTATTAAACGATTTCATGTTCACTAAAAATAAAAAAATTGAAGATTTTATTAAAATAGGTAAAAAAAAAATTATTTCATGAAAAAGTCTTCGTCTGAAACCTTCAAAGACCATTTTTCTAAGAAATTCAAAATTTTTGTTCTTCATTCTTTTGGAGTATTTTTTTTTTCTTCTGGTGACTATAGTTCATAAAATCGTTTATAACTCTTCTTCATTTTATCCATTATAAAATAATGCATTATTTTAGTTAATACAACCGTTGGAAAGCTGTATGTCTGATATTTTAACCTAAATTACCAAATTTAGATTTAATAGCCTTATAAGGTTTCATAGAAATGAATTGCCAATCGATAAGACTCTTTCTGAAGAATAAAAATTTTTTTTCTCTAAAAATAAAAACAAAAAAAAAACAATGAAGAATCTAATTAAGTAAACAATTTTTTTTAAAGGAAAAAACAAGTCATATTCATTTTTAGCGTCATTTGAAACACTCAAATACCACTTTTCAAAGAACTTAAAAATTAGAAATTTTTCACCTTGGTTTATTTGGATGATTTTTTATTTATTCCGGTAACCATTGTTCATAACTTTTCAAAGTACAAGAGCCCAAGAGGATGGAAAATGCAGTTATTTCACTCCAATTTTTGATTACTTAATTGAAAAACTAGGTATAATTACTGGTCAAAATATATAAAATAAATTATAGGTAGGGGGAATAAAAAATGGCGGCTGTTTCAAAAGGTTAAAAATAATTAATGTTTTATTCGGAGCTCTATATATCTGTACAACGAACAACAATAATAGAAAATCTAAGAGAGTAATAGTAATCTAAGAATAATAAATTTGCTAAAATGTAAGCCCTAATAGAGCTATTTACGTTCAATAGTTCTCGAGATATAGCTTTTAAATAAGCAACATTTCGTAAAAATCTACTGAAAGATCGGCAGTTAGTGAATTTATTTTGAAAAATCTGTGTCTCAAAAACCATTTGACGCACAGATGTCTATTAGCACTCCAATTTAAGTAGCTTTAATTTGAGTGCTAGCTGACATATATACGTCCAATGGTTTCCGAAAAAAGTTTTTCATAAATCATGAAAACTACTATTCCTACGAAGATAAAAGTCATAAACCACTTTATAGTACAATTATTTAGCTTTAATTTTAGTGCTAATAGACACTTGTACGTCGAATGGTTATTGAGATATGGATTTCTCAAAATAGATTCACTTAATACTGATATTTCAGTACATTTTTATGACAAATTGTTTTTTTATATATCTCGAGAACTATTGAACGTAAATAGTTCTATTAGGGCTTAAATTTTAGCAAATTTACTCAACTTTAAATGATGCTCCCTTAGATTTTCTATTGCTGTTGGTAGTTGTAAAGATATAGGTCTCCGAATGAAAAATTAATGTTTTTTTAAGGTTTTGAAACAGCCGCCATTTTTAATTCCCCCTAACTATACTTGACAGATTCATCAATTTTGACTAGTAATTATACATAGTTTTCATTACAGTAATCAAAAATTGGGATGAGATAACTGGCTTTTTCCCTTCCCGGCTCTTGTACTGTTGTCATCTGCATTTTATCCAACTCCTACGTTAATACAACCGTTGCAAAACTCAATGCCTGATATTTTAACCTACATTACATTAACAAAAACAGTCCAAGGCGAAGAATTAACTTTAAATACAGAAAAACTTTTCAAACGTTTTATTTTATATCTCCGGTTCTGATTTGTATAATCAGATCCCGTCTGTGCTCTTTGGTGCAATTTATAGAGTCCTAAACCACTCCCAAGTTTGGTGTAGATTAGTTGAGTCGTGTTGAAGTTATTAATATTTTTTCACCATAGGTTTTTATTACATAATGTTATTTACTGCTATAAACTATATAGATATAATAACCGGTTGATTCAATCATTAACCCAATGTATAAATAACTAAATATATTGATTTATATCAAACCTTCAATTTTATTCATTAATCTATCTACATCCCTAAGTCTAGCGATTGGGAAGCATTCCCGGGTCTGCTAGTATGATATATAATTTTTATCTTTAAACAATTAAAATTAGAAGACAAATTCTACCTCTCTTAACCTTCAACGGATGAATTTCCATTCTGCGGAGAAAAACCTTGAAAGTCTTTTGGTTTAAAGTGGATACCCTCTATTCAGAAGTATTATGACATCGAAGCTTACAGTTAGGGTAGGATGGGCAGTTCTCCCGCATTGGAATCCTGGTTTCTGTAGGAACTAACCCGTTGCTATGTAACCGTTATCTTTTGTTACTAAAGGACTGAGTTGCCGCGACTATTCAATATGGACTCTTCTGTACAGTTGAGTCCAAGAACTTGAACACCTAGAATACTAATGCCTTCCTCTTACTCATCTTGACAAGAAATCTAGTATTTACTCCAAACATTAACCGGTGATTTGTTCAACATCAACAATTTTTATGATTCATTATTATTAAAAAAATGATTTGGGAAAAATGTATTCAATCTAGTCCGATTGATAGATTATAATGGTATGATACAGACACTTAGAGGAACTACCCATCGGTATTTATATATATACACATCTAATAACATTTCTACATTAGAAAGCCTCGAGGCCATCTTTTTTTCATACGCCTCTGAGAATTTTCAGGAATGGAAGAGGAGGCAAGGTTAGAAACTAGTGAGTTTGGGTGGCTAGGCAGTTTACTATGGAAGGATTGGTATCTGCTTATAGAACGTTGAGATCTTTATAAATAATTTTATTTGTGACAAAGTAAAGAGCATTGAGGAGTTTGGATTGTTGGAATTGGGATGGGTTGGAATTTGAAGGTTTAGTGGAGTCCCAAAGCTCCAGATTAGCCCTTTCATGTAGAACAGTCTTTTGTAATGGATTGCATGTTTAAACCGTTTGTCAAGTAAGTGCTGTAATAGTTGGAATTGACCTGCAGTTTCCTGTCTTTTCAGTTTTGTGTGAGGATCCGTAGTTAGTCGCATGACCTATAGAAAAAATCGTGGCGCGGACAGAACGATGGCAAAAAATAATTTTATATTTTGTTCAGGGACTGATACAGGCTCTTCCATAGTAGTCTGTAATAGTAAAAATTATTTGACTGTTCATAAATTCTCATTTCTTTTATAACTGTTTATTAATTTCCTGACACGTTCTACAAAGTGTTATATTTAGCTGGTATATCCGTATAACAACCTCTTTCGAAACAGGTTATAAGAAAGAAAGTTATTGGAAAGTACTAAGTCGGATGTAGTAAGGTGACAGGTTTGGCAGAGTAGAATCCATTAATTGGGACAGCGGCCGATCGGCTTCTACTGCAACTAGTTCTTGACCTTAGCAATAAGGGCGCTAAACCCGAGCAAACTAAATGTAAACAGTAAGCAGTAAGCAGGCTATGTAAATAATAATAACTTAACTATTCTCCTTTTACGTTAAGAGCTTCGATGTGATATAACAGAGAATATGGAATTAGATAAACCTCAAAATAAAACATGAGCGTAATAATAAAATCACGATTTTGTTCTTCGACGGAATAATTTAAAAAAAAAAAAAGAAGTGTATCTTACTTTATTTTTCCTTGTGAACGATTAAATAGCCTCTTTCATCAATTATTTTTTTTCACCAATTACACACCATAATTCATGTCACGTTTCTAACGGTTTGTCTATATTTAGGCTCTAATTCTAAAAATAGTTACTAAGTTTTGAAAAATGACTTAATGTTTTCTTCTTTACTATTAATTTTTATTATACACAATTTTGGCATAACTTTTCCACTTTGAGGTAATTTTTGTTTAATTTGTAACAGAAATTTGGTCATTTTTTTGTCAAACCGTAACCAAAGCATAATTATAATTAGGGACCAGATTTTTGCTTAATGGGATCTATTGTTTTTTAGCTCCGATTTCTGCCTTATTATGGAATTCGAATTGAGGAAACTGAAACCAGTACATATAATTCAAGTTATATCATAGTGGCGAACAAGATGGGCGTGTTAGGTTGAGTAACGAATGTATAGCAAACAATAAAATGACGTGTAAACGTCCGAGAGGTAGTGAAATAATATTGCATCCCTTCTTCAACAAAATATTTCTAGTTTTGACATTTTCTGGATCTTGGATAAACAGGTCTTGGGTAGTCTTCATAGTAGGACTTTTGCAATTAGCTACTGCACAACAGCGTTATAAGGAATATAAATCATAATAGTTAATTATATAAACAACAATGATAACTAAAAAATCGAAATCAATTAATATAACACTCGAACTGAGGAGTAAAGCCTAGCGTATGCTTATGTCGAAATGATGTCATGCCAAAAAAAGATGGCTTACTTTCTTGGGAGGTAAAAAAAAAATAATTTGAATGCGTTGTTTGAGACTAAATAGCGATTTTATTTTTTAAAAAATCATGGGTATTATCATAACCAGATAAGCGATATAAGACACTTTCCAAATCGTAGAATATGTATTAGCGCCGTCCGAAACGTCGGAAGGACTAAAGAATTGTAGTAAGAAGGCTATTTAATGGCCCAAATAGAAAATTGCAATAATTGCTTTCGAATAGAAACTACTTAATTAATATATTTTACCTTTGACCAAAGAAGAACTAGGATAATAATCGGGAAGATTGTATTTTTTTTATACAGACATGATTTTACAAAATGGAGCGGGTTCAAGCTATCATTGTTAAAGTAATATGGAAATCCCAGTTTGGATTCCTGTGGCAACTTTCACTGGTAGCAGGAATTAGAGCCTCCATAGATGTAGGTTGTAAAAACACTGTTCATTATTTCTATAATTGGATCGTGTTGGATCACTAGTTTCAGAAACAGATCATTTTTATTAAGTATTAAAACAGGAAAAAAAATTAAGCAAATAAAGCGTAACAAATTAATATCTTCAAGTATCCTTAGTGCTCAAGTGCTCAATCGCAAAATGTCCAATGAGGACATGTAAACAGGAAAACGTTACTATACATTTATACGTATATATCAAAATCAGAATCTAGTTTAGATAATAAAAACCTATTATGTAATTATTATTCCGCTTAGTAATATTTTTCTTATGTATTAATTATGTTTATCATATATTAATTTGAAAATAATTCCTCTTGTACTGAGGTGTTTTGTCGTAAATACTTATATTATCTCTATTTCATTACGTGATATGTATTTTTTAACGTTTTATAAAATAACAATTATCACATTTGAACTATATTTTTTTTATTGAATATTTAATTATTAGTTTTACAAGTTTCAGAATAAATTTTAGTATTTGATTTGTGATTTCGTAATTAAATTTACGGAAAAAGTCGTGTGTAATACATGCGCATCGAGAAAATATTAAATGGAGTTTGATAAACTGAATACGAGATCAATAACAACCCGCACAATCCCAGAAATTTCATAAATATTGTGCCAACAGCTCCATGAATTATAATTTCGTTCCTTAAAGTTTTTAACGTATTATTCAACGTGAAAATATTTAATTATACGGGCATTATTTTTTTTTCATTCATTCCATCATAAATTCAAAGCATATCTTTCTCTTTGCAAGGAAGCGAAAACATGTTAAAAAAAATTTGTTTGAAACCGAGAGCTTTTGATGATGTGACAAAGTAACCATTATTATCACCTTTTTGCAAATAGTTTGTCAACGTGTCTTCAAAGCTACTATAATCACTTTCAAATCAACAATAATCTTTACGTTATTGATTTAACCGAAAGACAAGTAAAATCTTTAAAAAATGACTCACCTGGGAGCTTGTTGCCGATGCATTATTTCCTAAAAATGACATTTTAACCGTCATAATAACACTGATAATTATCAAATGCAATATAACACAATCTCATTATACGTTTATGGCTATATGACATTTTTAACATCAAATTCTCAGTTGAGATCGACTATTCAATATGACACTCATTACTAGGACTTTATCTCTGAAAATGGCCTTGATTAGTGAAATCTTGAGATAAAAGCTTTTCAGAATTATGTATTTAATTAAATAAATGAAAATTGTAAACAAAATATTAGAACAATGTTCAAAAAATGATATTTACCTTTTTCAATATTTTATTAGAGTTCAACTTGGATTTTAACTTCATATTCGAAAGGTATAGAGGTATATTATATGTTATTATTATGAATAATATTTATTGGTTTTTAAGTTGAGTTAAATTGATTATTTCCAAAATAAATGACTAATATGTACTTGTATATTAAAATTAGATTTATTTATTAATACTGAATTGTATTAAGGAACTGAATCCGGTAAATATAATTCAGGTATCCATCTTATATAGCATTGCAAAGAATAAGATGGGTGTGTAAGGGTTGTGGGGCTTAGTAAAGAACGGATCCCTAATGTGTTAATAAATGTCCAAGGGGTAGGCCGGAACGTATATGGGAGGATTGCGTTTGAGATTTAGTAGATTTACGTTTTGAGGAGCGCCACTGGACAGATCTATGTAAAGAACGATTGGTGATATCGGCAAAGATCTTTCGGGTTCGCTCAGCCTTAATTATTAGACTAAATTATAATTATAAAAATAAATTATTCATTTATTCTAACATAATTCCATTATAATTTAATTGTATAATTTCATATTATACTAGTCTGCAGCGTTCCTTATAATATTTAGAATTACTTGTTACAAAAGGCTTCAAGATTATTTTCATTCGCAATAAAGACAATAACAACATGTAAATTATTTTCTAAAAATTAAATAGGCGTTATGAACATGTTTTATACAAGCAATTATATATTTCATAATATTATGGCTTGCCAATTCACAATATTGTGCCAAAGTTTCATAATAACTTTGTGGAGTTACTTGAACTTTATCTACTCAGTTATAGAAAATTAATGAAATTCGGTGTCTGATATTACGACAAGTATTATTTAAATGTGGATGTTATGATGCATATATTTATATTTATTACCTGCTTTAAAAAACAACAACTGATATTTTCTTCTTTGAATATTTAACAGTGACTTGAACGTGTTTTGAAGGAGCCTGTACTATTATACAATAATACAACATACCTATGAAACCCTTTAAAATCAAAAATGGGATTTTGTACGATTCCGAATTTGAAAGGAATTATTAAATAAAAAATATTTTGGTCAATACAAAAATATTATCCCAGAATAAGAATAAAGTTTTCAATGTCATTGAAGTTTAATGACTTCTGGCATTTTTTAAAACAGTAGTTAGACAAAATTTAAAATTCATACACTCAAGAATGTTTTATATTTTCATCCCCTTCAGTTTTGTAATGTTTACACATTTATCAGTAACTAATTTTTAAAATATTCGAACCGAAGAACGGGCTAAACTGAGAATTTAGGAGGCTACACAACGCCAAATTGCTTGAACTGTAGCTAGGAAATTCAGGCTATAATAAGATGTGCTTGTTAGGTTGTGGGATTTAGTAGCAAACGGTTCCCTAAAATGTTAATAAACACTTGAGCTTAATACTCTACGGGTAAACGTCCTTGGGGTAAACCGATGTGTTGGTGAGAGGATCGCGTAAAGACTGATCTTGTAGATTTGGGTTTGAACGAGAGTCGTTGTGTAGACGTGGGTAGACATTGATTTGTGGTATCAGCATCTAATCTACGGGTTATCTTTACCTTTTATTATTTTTATACTCGTAACTGCATTTTATTGTAGACAAAAAAGAGATAGAAATTATTTTAAAAAATTATAAAACACGATATCCTTAAAAACCTATTGCCTACGAACTATGGTCAGAAGGAGGAATCTTAAGGTTCTTGATATTTAGCTTTTTTGGATAAAAAAAAGTTGTATATAAAGAAATGATGTGAAAAGTCAAATTAGCCATTTTAAATTTGAATAATTTATTTATATGGGTCGTTCTAACAGGAAAAAAATTAATTATCCGGATTTCTTCCAAGCCTCATTATAATTTTTTAAGTTGAAAAAACATTTTTATTTTTGTATCTGACTTTCTCTAGAATGACTTCTTTTCATTTCTTGTTAATTAATTAGTCTTTTTCATTTGAAAAAAAATGGAGTGTCAATACATCATTTCCAATCTGCGTCCAGATACGATCTTTCCAAATTTCGTATTCCGAATCAGTTTTTCCAAAAATAAATCTATTTCTGCAATTCAGCAATGGACGATAAACGCCAGGGAATAAAATCCAATTTTACAATGAAAGGCGTAGGAAAAAATAAAAGACCGAAATTATATAATTATTATTATAT